>NW_006408645.1:9076182-9103399 GCF_000296735.1 Chrysochloris asiatica
AAAAAAAAAAGCTGAAGTGGATAGAGAGAAATACTGTTAACTTATGGTACATGGAGGGGATTATAATCAATGTAATGAAACAAGGTATATGACTTGTTGAATGTAAAACTGATGATATGCCCTGTAAACTTACACTCAATCCACAATAAAAGCCTTAAATAAAAAAATATATATTTTTAAAGAGCTTTATATCAATAAAGTAGCTCACACAGTTGCAGTTGTAGGTCAGATGTCAGGCTTCAGGGTTCTGATTTACATAGACTCAGGGCTAATGAGCTAAGATCATCAGGTTAGACAATAGGCGGGCTGGTCAGGCAATTAACAGAGCCAGTAGCTGATGACTCCCTGGATCAGCAGGAAATCAACAGGTCAGATAGTAGGCAGGCAGGTTGGGCAGATAAGAAGGCAGGCTGCTGACAACTCCCAGGACTGGCAGACAATAGAGCAGATCACTGGTTCCATGTCCAAAGAACCAGAAGTTAGATGATGAGGCAGATGCAGAATCCAGACCCAGTGGAAAAAGAAAGAAGCTTTGCCTGAACACCCAATATCTCAGAAGCCAACCACACTGCCGAGGATTCTTCGTTTCAATTGTTTGATTGTTCATAGCAGATTTCATCATGGGGAATTATTACATCTTAACTGCCAAACTGCTGAGACTTTTGACCCAGTTGACACAAAACTTTACATAACACAGCATAATACATCTAACATACAAAACAAGCCAGTATGGACATTTTTTGTCTGTAGCTCTGCCTTCCTGTAGCCCCATCTACTCAATGTATAGCTGTCTCTTCCATTCTGGATTTTCTATACAATCAACTTATAAATGTTGTTGTTGTAAGTTCCTGTCAAGTCAGTTTCCACTCATAGTGACCTTATGAACAACAACAACAAAAATAACCACTGCCCATTCTTGGGCAGTCCTCACAAGTAAGTATTGTCATGCTTGAGCCCACTGTTGCTGCCACTGTGTCAGTTACTCTAATTGAGAGTCTTCCTCTTTTATGCTGACCCTCCTCTTTATCAAGCAAGATGCCCCTCTCCTTGGACTGGTCCTGACAACACACCCTGAGAATGAAAACTCCTTCAAGTATTACAGTCCAAGGCTTGAATTGTGTCTTCCTTCTTTCAAATTGAGAAATGCTAAGTGTGTTCTCTTTTTTGTTTTCTAACTCTAGGCCTTTGCACATTTCATTATAATACTTTATTTTGTCTTTTCAACGTGCCCTTTGAAATTTTCTGTTCAGCTCTTTTACTTCATATCTTCCAGAATCTTTAGCTTGTCTTCATTCAAGAGAAAGTTTCAGAGTCTCCTCTTATATATACACTGAGGTAATACAATGTTTATTGAAGGCATATGAGCACCATCACCAGAACTCTTCCTGACTCACTCTGACTTGCTAACTCAATTCAGGTCACTATACCACAAAGCATGATTTCTAGAGCCTGATGCCTAGGTTATTGTTGTTATGTGCCTGATGGTGTTGTTATTGTTGTTATGTGCCATGAAGTCGGTTCCGACTCATAGCGACACTGTACAGGGTTTCCGAGGCTGTAAATCTTTACAGAAGCAGAAAGCCTCATCTTTCTCCCGTAGAACAGCTGGTAGTTTTGAACTGCTGACCTTGCGGTTTGCAGCCCAATTTGTAACCACTATGCTAAGAGCTACTTACTAGCAAGCTGCCACTTGCTAGCTGAACATTAAGTATATTTTCCAGACAGTAAAATAGTACTTACATCATAGGGTTTTGTTATAAAGATGCAATGTTTTACAAAAATGCATGTAAAACACTTATAAAGAGTGTCAGCATACAGTGAATATCACATTTTTGTCAACTCTTATTAATACTATTCCCTTTTCATTTTACCAGATTCCTTGCCTCCATTTTTAATGGATTTTACATCTTCATTCCTACTGTGTTCTTGGTGGTCCTATTCTTAAGAACACAGGTAAACAAACTATGACCTATAGATGAAATCTGGCCTACTGCCTGTTTTTGTAAATAAAGTTTTATTGAAACAGGGTTACATCCCTTTTTTGTTTTGTCTATGACTATTCTTGTGCTTCAACAGAGGAATTAAATAGCTGTGAAACAGACTAGTTATATGATGTGCAAATATTAAAATGTTTATTATCTGGTTCTTTACAGAAAATGTTTGCTGGCTTCTGTTAAGAATATGGTTGAGCTCTGGTCTCCTGGTTTTCCTCTTGTCCTTCTTCTAGAAACTCCTTTCCTCAGATCTAATTCCAGACATCTGTACTCTAACTTTAGGCCCCTTGACTAAGGAAGTCTTATGTCCTTAGGTGAGAAAGAATATAAAGTCAAGTCTGTCCTTCGCTGACCATCTATCATCATGGACAGACAATTGGAAACATCCTAGTGCCCAAATCATTCCTGACCAAAGCAAAGCATGTGACAGGAAGACCTGTATTGTAGGAGTAGCAATAGCTGCAGCATGTATCTTATTTCACAGTGGGGAAGGAGGAGAATTACCATCAGGATCAGCCTAAAACTCATTCCTCTGGAAGACTTCAGAACAAGCTCCACTTTCCATGTCATTACTGCCCGTGCCACAGGTCTCCGTCCAGGTCTGTCACTGGTGGCTCTGCCTCTGAGCCCTTTCTGGGGCTCTTACTGTCTTAAGTGCTATACAACTTGACCTGTGTTATAGGTCTTTTAAGAGGTTCCTTGCCTGCTAGCTCTCTGCTTCTCTTTTCTTGCCTCTCTTGTGTTTTCTTCTATGCTACTTTTTTTCTTCCTTCTTTTTCTGTCAACCCACCTCTGTAGGGTTGGTTCTACATATAAGATAACTCCTGGTCAATTTTAAGGCATTGCCCTCCCATCAGAGCTACAAATTGACCAATTCCCTCTCAGTTTGTCACAGATCAACACTCATGGAAGCAGCAGTCAAGAAATCAAATGACGTGTTGCATTAGGTAAATCTGGTGCACAAGACCTTTTTAAAGTGTTGAAGAGCAAAGATGTCAGCTTGAGGACTAAGGGTGTGCCTGCCCCACGCCATGGTATTTTCAATAACATCATATGCATGAATAAGCTGGACAGTGAATAAGGAAGACCATACAAGAATTGATGCTTTTGAGTTATGGTGTTGGAGGAGAATATTGAAAGTGCCATGGGCTGCCAAAAGAACCAACAGATCTGTGTTAGAAGTATAGCCAGAGTGTTCCTTGGAGGCCTGGATGGCCAAACGTCATCTCTCATACTTTGGACATATTGTCAGGAGGGACCAGTCTCTGGAGAAGGATATCATGTTGGGTAAGGTGGAAGGTCAGAGAAAAAGAGGAAGACCCCCAGCAAAATGGATTGGCAAAGTGGCAGCATCAATGGGCTGAAGCATGGCAACAATTGTGAGGTTGGCCCAGGACCGGGCAGTGTTTTGTTCTGTTGTACATAGGGTCGCTATGAGTTGGTACCAACTCGAGGATACCTAACAACAACAACAATGCCATAGATACTTCTTATGCAAAGTATGTTATTATTACTTCATTTGTATAAGTAAATTGACTAATCCCTGAAAGGTGTATAAAATAGACCAGTCACAGGGCAGAATGTAGTCTAAACTCAGACAAAAAGAATCAAACCACACTTAGTTTAAAATTTATCCAGAAATATCAATCAGCCTGAACAAAAGTACCAAACCCTCTAGGGTAGAAGCCTAAGGTCAAGGTAGTTCCTCAGACTGTTTTTCCAAAGAATCAAGTGAAAAGGAACTCATTTTACCATAAAGTCTCACGACCCAGTATCAGAAATTTCCGACTGAATATCTTGTGATTTGCTGACTGTGGAATAACCTATCACCTTTGAGTCCATTGTAACTCAGAGCAACCCTATAAGCAGAATACAACTGCTCTACAGTGAGTCCTGGTGTGGTGCTGTGGGCTAATGTGCTGGACTGCAAGGTCAGTATGAACCTTAAAGTCAATGGTTCAAACTCACCAGCTGCTCCTGGGAAACACTTGGAAATAGGGGTCATTATGAGTTGAAACCAGTTCAACTACACTTAACAACACAACAACAACAAGTTTCTGACTGGTGGGTTTGAACCACTGACATGGCAATTATCAAATCGATGCTTAACTTACTATGCCACCAGGACTTTGGAATAGAACATGTGAAGATATAAAGACTCTACACTGTGGGAGCCCTTGGGTGGCACAAATAATTAAAGGCTCTACTGCTAATCAAAAGATTGGTGGTTGAAATCTACCCAAGATAACTTAGGAGAAAGGCTTGGTGACACACTTCTAAAAATCCTACCATTGAAAATCCTAGGGAGCACATTTCTATTCTCACTCATATAGGTTCACTAGGAGTTGGAATTAACTTCAGGGCAACTGGAATACACCTACAGATACCTACAAAGAGAATTTTTAACTATCAGCATGATCTGACCATTAAAAATACCAAATATCTTAAATATTACGTACTTTATGTAAGACCAATTCATTTTGAATCAGTAATTATGATGTTATATGATTCTCTTGATGGGTCTTAGGGGGAAATGAGTCATTGTGAAATAAACTTTTTTTTTTTTTTAATGTAATCCCTATTCGGATGACTTGATCTCCATGACCTCATTCACCCAATATACCACTGCCGTTTTGTGAAGTTTTCTCATATGGGTGAAGAAGAAACAATGACTGACAAAGAAAAGCCAAAAAAAAAAAAAAGTTATGACAAGAAGTTTCAGCAAGTCACTCACTCATTTCCACCCAGGGAGGGGACAAAAATCAGGAATGCCCTCTTTTGTGTGCTATTTTAGTCACATGTGATGAATAGCCTGACACATTGTCAGGAGAACCCATTTTCCATCAAATCGACACATGGTAGCTCTTCATTTCAAGGCAGGGCACATTTCTGTGTGAACAGTACCAGTAGATGAACTGTGTGTGGGTATATACAGAATGCATAGCTGGCAGTTGCATCTCTTGATTCTGAAATACTTCTGACCCCACACACACATTTCCAAAGCACCATGTTTTTGTTCTTTTTTCCCCATTTCATTCAGCAAGCAGCTGTGAAAGCTTTTATACTACCTACCTAGCAACAGACAAAGATCTGGTAAGTAATTAATGAGATGGAGGTGTGATAAAATGGATCCAAACAAAACCCATTGCTGCTGAGTTGATTCTGACTCTTAGTGAGCCTGTACGATATCCTTTGAGTTAGGTGCTGAGTGCTTTAATCACTGTGCCTTCAACTCCTTGATAAAAGTAATGTTATGATTGTGAAGTGCCTTGGAATCAGTTCAGAATCAGAAAGACCCTGTATATGGCTGCTGGGGAGCAAGCACTGGACTGAGAACCTTAAGAGTCAAGCTTTGAGTCCGATAGCCGCTCCTCAGGAGAAAGACCAGGATTTCTGCTCCAGAAAAGATTTAAAACCCTCGGAAACTCTATACAGTGTCACTATGAGTCAGAACCAACTCAATGACACTTAACAACAATACGGTTTCTAAAGATCACTGGGTGAATTTGAACTACTGACAATAGCATTAGCTGTCTAGTGCTTGTGGTTGTTATTGTTGTTGTTAAGTGCTGTTGAGTTGGTTCTGACTCATAGTGATCCTGTACAGGGATATGCAAGAGCAATTGGTGGGTTTGAACTGCCAACCTTGCAGTTCAAACTGACTTGTGGTCCAGTGCTTATCCTGCAGTGCCACAACAGGACACTTAAATTAGGCAACTTAGAAAAGAATGAGATACGATGATGACTATGTTGCCATAGAAACCAAATCACAGTCTCTAATTCTGCTCTATAACATTCTGTATTCTGAGAAATGGGTAAGTCTTTTTTTTTTTTTTAACTCATGAATATTATCTTTACAGAGATATTAACAATCTAGTTGTTGCTAAGGGCCAGCCGAGTGGGTACTTCACTTTCTCACCCACTGTTGTTGTTAAGTGCCGTCGAGCCGACCCATAGCAACCCTGTATACGGTTTCCGAGGAACAGCTGATGAGCTTGAACTGCCAACCTTGCAGTTCAAAAGGCTTTGCAGTCTGGTGCATTAACCCACAGCACCACACCAGTGAAGCATTAGTGAAGCAATATATAAATGAGTTAGAATGTAAAAATCCTTTATGAATCCTAAAAGGCTTGTCTACAATTTATTTTTCTTACTTATTAAACTACCTGTCACAGTTCTCTTTACCTCCCATAAACATCTTATTTTTCAAACATCTTATTTTATCTTTAATACAATATGTATATAAAAGGACCCAGGAAATTAATATGTTTATAAAGTTTGACCTCATAATCAAATGTGCCCCAACTTTCTGTATCAACAAAATCATGGTTATCTCAGGAAGTTGCTGGACTGTGAGAGCAAATCTGGTTCCCCTGGGTGAATTTATTCATAGCTCCTCCTTTGGGCACATGGAATTTACAATTACTTTAAAACACACATATTAAAATAGTATAAAGAAAATTTAGGATTCTAAAAAAATTGATGAAAGATCAGCAGAGGAAAAAGGATGTTTATTGGTGTGGAGTTCATCTCAGTAATTGAACCAACAATTGGACTGAACACCCTGGTGGTTAAAGCAAAGGAAAAAGAATGAAAAAAAAAAAAATGAATGAAATATACCATATGTAATTGCTTAGGCTTTGTGTCAACTTAACTGGACCAGCATTCTCACTGGTTTGGCAGTTGAGATGTAGGTACCCTCCATGAAGTGATTCAATCCAAGAGGATTAAGGGTAGAATACACCGCCATCGGAGTCCTGGTGTGGAGTTATAACATTAACACTGTACTAGTAACGATTAGGATGGTGGTTCAAACCCACCAGATGCTCTTCAGAAACCCTATATAAGACTGCAATTTGTGTTTCTTTTTCTCCATTTCATGATAAATGGAGAAAAGATTGAAGTTGTCAAAGACGTCATTTTGTTTGGATCCACTAGCAACACTCATGGAAACAGCAGTCAAGCAATCAAATGACATATTGCATTAGGCAAATCTGCTGCACATAACCGCTTTAAAGTGTTCAAGAGCAAGGATGTCTGAGGATTAAGGTGTGCCTGACCCAAGCCATGGTAATTTCAAAAACCTCACAGGCGTTGTTGTTGTTAAATGCCATAGTGACTGCATAGGGTTTCTGAGGAGCAGCTGGTGGGTTTGAAACACCAATCTTGCAGTTCAAACTGACCTTATGGTCCAGCACATTATCCTGCAGTGTCAAGTTGGGCAATTGATACGGAAGGCTATATACAATTAATGTATTTGAGTTATGGGGTTGGAGAAAATACTAAAAGTACCATGGACTGCCAGAAGAACAAACAAATCTGTGTTGGAAGAAGGACAGCCAGAATGTTCTTTAGAAGTCAAGATGGTAAGACTCCATCATACTTCTAACATATTATCAGGAGGTACCATTCCCTAGCTTGACAGTAAATAAGGAAGACCAAAAGAGAATTGATGCATTTGAGTTATGGTGTTGCAGGAGAATATCGAAAGTGCCATGGGCTGCCAAAAGAACCAACAGATCCATGTTGGAAGAAGTGCAGCCAGAGTGTTCCTGAGAGGCCAAGATGGCCAAACTTCGTCTCTCATACTTCAGACATATTGTAAGGAGGGACCAGTTGCTGGAGAAGGATACCATGTTTGGTAAGGTGGAGGGTCAGAGAAAAAGAGAAAGACCCCCAACGAGGTGGACTGGCCGAGTAGCAGCATCTATGGACTCAAGCATGGAAACAATTGTGAGGTTGGCCCAGGATCAGGCAGTATTTCATTCTGCTGTGCATAAGATCGCTATGAGTTGGTACCAACTTTATGGCACCTAACAACACCACCACCAACCAGTCCCTAGAGAGATTCACCATGCTTGGCAAAGTGGAGTGTCAGTCAACAGTCTTCAAGAAACTTACATAGTACTGGAGGCACTCACTCATCTATGCCAAGACAGGTATCTGGCCAACTGATTATAAGAGATCCATATTTGTACCCATTCCAAAGAGAGGTGACCCAACAGAAAGCAGAAATCATTGGACAATATCATGACTATCACAAGTGAGTAAAATTTTGCTAAGGGTAATTAAAAAACAGTTTCAGCAATCCAATGACAGGGAGCTGCCAGAGGTTAAGGCTACATTCAGACAGGGACCTGGAAAAGGTGCTATCACTGTTGACAAAAGATGGGTCTTGGCTGAAAGAGGAAAATACCAGAAATATTTTTATCTGCACTTTATTGATTATGGAAAAGTTTTTGATTGTGTGGGTCATGACAAGCTATGGACGACATTGTGGAGAATGAATATTCCAGAAGACTTAATTGTGCTCATGAGGAACTTGTACATAGACCAAGAGATAGTTGTCCGAATAGAACAAAGGGCCACTGAATGGCTTAACATCAGGAAAGTTGTGTTCTTTCCATTTATATTTCATCAATTCCCAGAACCTTGTTCTTTGCCTTCAATCCACCTTGGACTTCTTCCTTCAGTATCATTGGCTTGTGATCATATGCTACCTCTTGAAATGGTTGAACCTTGACCATTTCTGTTTGGTACAATGACTCTGTGTATTCCTTCCATCTTCCTTTGCTGTTTTCTACTTCATTCAATATTTTGCACATTGTTGTTGTTGTTAAGTGTTGTTGAGTTGGTTCCAACTCATAGTGACCCTGTATAGGGTTTCTGATGAGCATCTGGTGAGCTTGAAATGCCGACCTTTTAGTTCAAATGGCTTTGCAGTCTGGTGCATTAACCCACAGCGCTACACCAAGACTCCTATTTTGCACATAGAATCCTTCAATATTTCAAGTTGAGGCTGATATATTTTCTTCAGTTCCCTCAGCTTGAGAAATCTGAGTGTTCTTCCCTTTGGTTTTCTAACTCCAGGTCTGTGTACATTTCACTAAAATATTTGACTGTCTTCTTGAGATGCCCTTTGATACTTTCTGTTCAGCTCTTTAACTTCCTCATTTATTTCATATGAGAAATTGATGGTATGTTCCACAGTCTGCCCAGGTCTTGCTTTGGCTCATGATATGGAGCTTTTCCACTGTCCCTTTCCACACATGTGTTCTTGTTGTTGTAAGTACCACTGAGTCATTTCTGACTCGTAGCGACCTTGCATAGGGTTTCCAAGGAGCACTTGTGGGTTTGTAGTGCTGATCTTATGATTCAAAGTCCAGTGCAGAGCCTACAGTGGCACACCAGGAGACAGGTGTAGTCAATTTGATTTCTGTGTATTCTACGTGGTGAGGTCCATGTGTATAGTCACCTTTTATGTTGTTTAAAATAGGTATTTGCAATGGAGAATTCATTGGTCTTGAACATTCTATCATGTGATCTCCAGCATCATTTCTATCACCTAGGCCATATTTTCCAACAATGAATCCTTCGTTTTTTTTCATTCCAACCTTTGCATTCCAATTGCCACTAATGATCAGTATACATTGATTGCATGTTTGATCAATTTCAGACTGAAGGATTTGGTAGAATTCTTAAATTTCATCATTACTGGTTTGAGTGGTTGGTGGTTACATTTTTATAATAGCTTATCAACTGGTCTTCCTTGTAGACATATGGATATTATCTTACCACAGACAGGGTTGTACTTCAAGATAGATCTTGAAATGTTCTTTTTGATGATGCATGTGACATGAGCCCTCTGCAATTTGTCATTTCCTGTAAAGAAAACTGTCAGATTAAAAATGGTCAATACCTGTCCATTTCAGCTTCCAAATGCCTAAAACAGCAATGTTTATGCATTCCATTTCACTTTTCACAACTTCCAATGTTCATAGATTCATACTTCATAAGTCCAGGTTCTGATTATTAATGAATGTTTACAGCTGTTGCTCCTTATTTTGAGTTGGACAAAACAAGGTCCTGAAAGCTTTACTCCATTTACATGATCACGGTTAATTCTACTTTGAGGAGAAAGCTCTTCCCCAGTCATATCTTGAGTGCCTTCCAATCTGAGTGGCTCATATACAGCACTATATCTAACAGTTCTCTGGTGTTTTTCATCATGTTTCAATATTCGATATTCTGGTGATTAAAGTGTTTCACTGATATTCATATGTTTTAAATGATTAAATATTCAGAAGTAGTCTGTCTCTTCTTTTCCCTAGTCTGTTTTAATCTAGAAACAGCTGAAACCTGTCCACTATGTGTGACCTTGCTGGTATTTAAAATACCGGTGGCAAAGCTTTCAGAATCACAGCAACTCACAAGCCACCACAGTAGGACCAATTGTCAGACAAGTGGTGGGTACAGTATTATTCAAACATATAATTCCAGTGGCGCAAACTCTAGGGATTTTTCGGAAGAGTTTACAGTGCAACTGTGACCTTGGCCCCAATTCACATTCTAGCAATGGCAGAGACTATTCATGTTCCTACTGAGTTCTAACTACAAGACTGAGAGCAAAAATGATGTAAGCCTTGGAAAAATTCCAACATAGCCCTCTAATTTGCTTTCATCCCTTGCTTTGGCAACCTAAGAGTCCATATGATCCAGATGATGTGGTTACAATATGGAAAAGGTTAGCTGCCTGACCCATATCCACCTGTTACCTGAAAGAAAAATAAGCTTTAACTATGCTAAACCACTATAATTTACCTAATGTGGTACTGTAGGATAAGCACAAGGGTCATCAGTTCAAACCACCACCACCCTATACAGGGTCTTTAGGAGTAAGAATTGATTCCAAGGCAGGCACTTAACAACAACAATAAGAATGTATGAGTAAACATCAATTACCCTGAATACTAGTTCCCTTGCAAACTGAAAAACTACCTTCACCTAACTATTGGTCCATTTTTAAATTAAGTTATTAAATTTTTATGGATGTATTTTGCTTAATCAGTTTTGTAAAAATACAGATTTAAAATATCACACTATCTTTGGATGTGTAGCTTAGAGATAGAATCCTCTCTCTCACTTTCTATTTTTGTCAACATGAACTTAGTGCTGTGGAGTAGACACCAAATTGTGGTGATCCTACAGAGCAGAGGAGAACAGCTCCAGAGGGTCTCCAAGGCCATAAATCTTAACAGAAGCAGACTGCCACATCTTTTTCCGACAAACAGCTGGTGTTCAAACTGCTGATCTTTCTGTTAGTGGTCCAGCAATTAAAATTAACCATTGTTCCTCACTGCCAACAAGAGATTGAATATAGAAAGATAGACAAATGGTAGAAGACAGACAGACAGACAAACAATGATAAATCAAGAGGAAAATAGATACCTGTGTACATTTCAGGTGGTTATTTTCACATTAACTTCAACCTGTGAGTATGTAAATCCCACATTTATTAATTCATAAATGTTGGCATTGAACCCTGGGTAGTAGACTGAGAATAGCATTTAGAAAATGACAAAAAAGCATTTTCACTCAAGCAGTTCTACTCCGGAGCCTACAACTGAATTGCCATTCTTTTCTGCCACAAGTTCATTGATTATCTTTCATTCGCTCAACTTTTCCAACAGCTGTTGTTGATTAATCAGTAAGATAAGTTCCAGGTCATTGTTTCTTTCTTTCATGTTTCTTGACAATTTGTGCTTCTTTTTCTGTAAATTGCATGTTTTGTTTGGAGTATATTTATCCATTAATTGGTTTATATGAGCTCTTTATAAATTAAGGAGATGCTGTGTTTCAGGTTTTAAATTTTCTTTGAATTTAATTTAAGATGATCATTATATATGAAATTTGTGTGCCTACATAATATTATTAAAATCCATCACCTTTCCTTTATGATTTCTTCTGTGATTGTAACGATCTTGTTTACTCCAAAATAACATAAGCATGTCCTTACATATTTTGAAGCATTCTAATTGTTTAATGTTTTTAACCTTTAAATCTTTAGCCATTTAAGGGGTCTTCTTATAGAAAGGGAGTCCTGGTGTGGTGCTGTGGGTTAATGCGCCAGCCTGCTAAAGTCGTATAACTGCAAGGTTGGCGGTTCAAGCTCACCAGCTGCTTCTGAGAAACCCTATACAGGGTTGCTATGGGTCAAAACTGACTCGATGGCACTTCACAACAACAGAAAATTATATAATTTGCTCCCTAATTTTGCTTCCTTGGGGGTTTTTATTTTTCACAAGTAATTTTCTCAATGCTATTAAAAAATACTTACCCTTTTCCCTGATTTGACATGCTACATTTTATGCATTGGGTCAATTGACATATATCAGTAAGAGCAGAGAATCTTGCCTTATAATGAGAATGACTTCAGTGTTTCCATTATAAGGACCAATAATAACCTTAACTGTTTTTGTCAGATATAATTTTAGTATGTACAGGAACTATTCTTCTAGTCCTATTTTACTTATAAATTTACTTTAATTAGGAATAACTAGCTAGTCATCATTTTCCCTCACTAATCCAATAGAATATAATGACTTTTTTTTTTTTTTTTTATTAATGAACCTTTAGGGAATTTTTAGATTCTTGAAAGAAAACCTACTTCGTCACAGCACATAATTCCTTTAGTATACTAAATGCCATCCATTGATCTTTTATTTCGAATCTGAATTTTTGCTTCTGAGATCAGTCTGTAGTTATAAGAAAATAGGGGACACATGCCTGTTTGGACTCAAATACTTGCATGGGGCGAAGCATTTTCTGTTCTAAAATGATTTGGAGACAAGCATCAGACTGCTAACAACAGGGCCCTATCTGTGCACAGTCAGAACTGACTTGACAACACTGAACAACAAACAACACTGATTTCACAACCGACATCCCCAAGATCACATGGCTGGGAAACGTTTCTGACGGTGATTTTTCTTTTCTTTTCCCTAATATTCACCTTAGGTTCTTTTCAGTTTTTTTTTGTTTTTTTCCATTTTCTACAGTCAATTGTTTATGTTTTTCCTTTTTTTTTTTTTTTTGCCCCATAAAATATTCTTTCATCCATGTACTTATATGTATTGGCGCATATTGCCACAAAATTCTACTTTTTTGGATATGCATATGGTGGTGGTGGTTATGTGTCCTGGAATGGGTTCTGACTCATAGCGACCCTGTACAGGGTTTCTGAGGTTGTAAATCTTTATGGGTACAGAAAACCTCATATTTCTCCTGTGAAACAGCTGGCAATTTCCAACTGCTGACCTTGAGGTTAACAGCCTGATTCGCAACCACTATGCTACTGTACAAATAACTAATTACACATTCTTAATCATTTCTAATAGAGTGTATAACTATTTCTTTTTTTTATTTCTCTTATTATCTTTATGAGGCTTTGGGCCATTTCATTGTTTTTGATTTTAAAGAGAAAAGAAAGAAACTTTTTAGTCTTTACCATTTTTATTGTTTTCAAGTAAAATGATTCAAACACTTCTTCCTTGAATGTTTTGTAAAGTGCTATCAAGCTAGTTCTGACTCATAGTGACCCGGTATGGTATTTCTGAAGAAAGGCTAGTGGGTTTGAATTGCCTACCTTGTGGTTAGCAGTCCAGTGCTTATTGTACAGCACCACACCAGGACTCCTTGGGTAGATTGTTGTTACTAGTTGCTATCAAATCAGTTTCTACTCATATTGGATTCATGTGCTATAGAATAGAGAGAGGCTCCATAGGTTTTATTGGCTGTCATTAAAAGAGAAGCAGATTGTCTTCCATGGTACTGCTGGGTGGGCTTGAACCAGCAGCCATTAGGTAAGCAGTCAAGCAGGAATTGTAGGCATTACCTAGGGCTTTCCTTGAATATAACATAATTCAAAATATAATATACCTGGGTAGTGCAAACAGTTAACACTCTTGGCTACAAGCCAAAAGATTGGAGGTTTGAGTTCATCCAGAAGCTTCTTAAAAGCAAGTCTAACAGTCTTCTGAAAAATCAGCCACTGAGAACTGTATGCAGCACAATTTTACTCTGATGCATGGAATTGACTCGATGTCAATTGGTTTAGTATTCATCTTTTATTGATTTTTTCTTTATTTTGTTATATACTTGCTATTTAAAATATTACTTACCATTACCTTGATTTCCTAATTTCTTACCTTTTTATTTTGTATTGTTGTTGTTATGTGCTGTTGAGTCAGTTCCAACTCATAGCGACCCTGTACAGGGCTTCCTAGGCTGTAAATCTTTATGGGAGCAGAAAGCCTCATCTTTCTCCCGCAGAACACCTGCTAGTTTCAAACTGCTGACCTTGCGGTTCACAGCCCGATTCGTAACCACTACACTACCAGAGCTCCTTTTATTTTGTATATTGCTGTTCAATAATTTACCGGAAGATTTGTGATTATTATACCTTTACTTTTATTTTGCCATTCACAATTAGACTAGATCCCTTTGTAATATTTACTTTTTTTTGCCCCATAAAATTCTGCATTATAAACAGTTTGCTTTGGTTTATAGTTGCCTGTAAATATGTGTCCATCCTCTTACTTCTAAACTTTTCTTCCATTTGTCTAGAAGTAAGGCAGGGAGCCTAGGGGGCCTCTTAGAAAGAGTTACTAGGAAAGCAAAGACATTGTTTTGACAACAAGGAATTTCTTTGGCTCTCTACTGTATCCCCAGCACTTGGCCTAGTGCCTGGGACATATACAATAGGCACTCAATAAAGGTTCATTGATTACATTCTCAACAGTGGATGATTTCTAAGAACTATAGCGTGATAGCCCTCAGAAAACCCCCTGAGTCATTATGATGGACCCAGCTGAGGTCCTTGTGTGGCCCAACCCCTAATATCTGCCACTTTACCTCTCCAAGACAGGGAGTCTAGGGGTCCCCTTGGAAAGTGAAAGCATCAATGACAAGACCTTGCCCATTTTACAATCTGTTACTGTAACAGACCACCATAACATTTCTGTACTTTTCTTCCTTATACAGTCGAACTGGTTTTACCCACTTTAAAGGATAACTTTGCTTTGGAGGCAGAAGAGAACACCAGCCCTTGGGAGGGGCTGGGACTTAGAGTACTGAAGAACCACACATGTACAACATCCCATAAGTTTTGTCTACTCCTAGCAGATATCTTTGCAGTGAAATCCATTTTGAAGAAATGCAACCAATAGCATGACTCCCCCCAAAGTGGGCCATTTTCAAGAAATCCCGACCTATTGTTATGAATAAACATGATGCCTTTTCCCCACACAATTTTTTTAAACCCCAGCAAAGTCTTTGTTTGGGGAGATTAGGGTTAAGCATTACATTGAGCCCTCCCTATCTCTGCTTACCAGCTTCTTTTTTATAGAAAACCTTTGCTCATTTAGAAACTCTGCCTCTCCTGAGTGTTTTTAAACAGTAGAAGGCAAGAAACCTCCCTTGAAGGGTGGAGATACAGTTAGCACCCCTGTTCACAAGAGCTAACTACTGTAAACCTCTTATCTCTGGATTTCATGTCATTCTAATAATTTTCCAGAATTATATTCAGCAGGTAGTTTTAAGGTTCCTAAGTACTTTGCTGTTGTTGTTAAGTGTTTCCAAGATGGTTCCAACTCATAGCATCCCTGTATAGGGTTTATAAGGAGTTGCTAGTGGGTTTGAATCGCTGACCCTGTGGTTAGTGGCTCAGTGCTTATCATATAGTGCCACATCATCAAGCTTCATCTTTCTCCTGAGGGCTCAAACCACCAACTTTGTGGTTGACAGTCCAGTGCTTATCTTACAGATCCTGCAAGACAATTTAACAAGTTGAAAATCCCAATTAAAATCAGAAAGGGAATGCACACTGGAGATTTTTTTGTGTGTATACCCATGGAGAGTCCTGGTGTGGCTCTGTAGGATACAGACTCGACCATAGGTCAGTTTGAACTGCAAGGTTAGCAGTTCAAACTCACCAGCTATTCCTTGGAAACCCTATACAGAGTCACTATGAGTCAGAATTGACTCAACAGCACTTAACAACAACAGCAATGACCGTGCACTGTTGTGTTCAAGGAGTTGTGCATGCGAGCACAAGCAGTGTACATATGGTCGGAAGCCAAAGATGGCCAAAGAGACTCAAAGGTGACCATAACAGATAATAAAGACCAAAAGGAAAACACAACATTTCCTGGGGCTTGTTTCTTAGCTTTTTAACTTGTTAGAAAGAATAGTCCAGCAAAGAAGCTGTACCAGGATCCCATTAAATATGGTGAAGAGATCTATATTTGGAATTATTCCAAACAAAGGTGACTGTACAAAATGCAGAAATTATTGTGCAACATCATAAATATCACATGAAAAAAGATTTTGCTGAAGATAATTCAAAAGTGGTTGTAACAGCTCATCAACCAGCGAGATTCAGAAGAGGATGTGGAGCAAAGGATATCACTGCTGATATCAGGTAGATCTTGGCTGGAAGCAGAAAATAACAGAAAGATGTATATTTGTTCTTTATTTACTATGCAAAGACATTTGACTGAGTGGATCATTACCAACTATGGATAACATTGCAAAGAATGGGACTTTCAAACACTTCATTGTACTCATGAGAAACCTGTACATAGAGCAAGAGGCAATCATTGGACAGACTAAGAGGATACTGAATAGTTTAAAATCAGGAAAGATATGATTCAGGGTTGTATTCTTCCAACATACTTATTCAATCTGTACTGGAGAGAAATGAGACTTTCTGCTTCCACAAAGATGCCCAGCCTTAGAAACCCTATACAGGGTCACTAAGAGTCAGAAGCAACTCAAAGGTATTTCACAACAATGACAGCAACATTCAATCTGCATGCTGAGCAAACAATCCAAGAAGCTAGACTATATGAAGACAACGCATCAGAATCGAAGGAAAACTCATTAACAGCTTGTGATATGCAGATGCCACAATCTTGCTTGCTAAAAATGAAGAGGACTTGAGAAGGCCCTTGTTGATGAAGATTAAACACTACAGCCTTCAGTATGAAGTATAATTCAATGTAAAGAAAGCAGAAATCCTCATAACTGTACCAACAAATAACATTATGATAAATATTAAAAAGATTGAAATTGTCAAGGATTTCATTTTATGTGGGTCCACAATCAACGCTCATGAAGCAGCATTCAAGAAATAAAGCAACACAGTGCATTAGGCAAATCTGTTGCAAAAGACCTCTTTAAAGTGTTAAAGAGTGAAAATGTCAGTATGAGGAGTAAGGTGTGCCTGACCTAAGCCATGGCATATTCATTTGTCTCATATGCATATGAAAGCTGGACAAGGAATAGGGAAGACTGCAGAATTGATGCATTTGAATTGTGGTCTTGACAAAGGACATTGAAAATACTATGGAAAGCCAGAAAGGAGCTCTGGTAGTGTAGTGGTTACCAGTCTGGTTGCTAACCTCAAGGGCAGCAGTTCGAAACCACCAACAGTTTTACAGGAGAAAGAAGAGGCTTTCTGACCCTGTAAAGATGTATAGCCTTGAAAACTCTGCATACAATCAATGTGAATCTGAACTGACTCCACAGCACACCACCACTACCATAGACGGTCAGAAGAACAAACAAATCTGTGTTGGATGAAGTACAGCCAGAGTGGCAAGATATCATCTCTTATACTTTGGACATGGTGTCAGAAGGGACGAGTCCCAGAAGAAGGATCTCATGCTTAATAAAGTGAAGGGTCAACAAAAAAGAAAGTCCCTAACAAGATGGATTGAAAGAGGGGCTATAACAATGGTCTGAAACATAACAACTGTGGAATGGCTCAGGACCAAACAATGTTTTGTTCTGTGGTTCACTGAGTTGGGCCAACTTGATGGCATTTCACAGCACCATATTTCCTACAGAGGCATATGGTCAGCACAAGCAGACAAGCTCAAGAGATCCAGAAGAAGAGGTGAAAACTAACTTAAATAAAACATGAAATTAAGATGTTATAAGAGAGTGACACTTCTAGGAGCTATGGAATTTTGCTTTGTATTTTGTGCATATAAAATACTAGTGGTAATATCTAAAGAAACAGTTATAGTTTGTTTTGAGTCTTTGAATAATCAAATTTCTAACAGTGTTTTATATTATTTCTATCAACTCTCCATTCAGGATCTCAGAATAATTTCTTCACATTTAGTGGCTCATGTTGGTTGCCTATCTGGACTGCCTAACCCCTGAAACTCTCCTTTCCAAGTATTGTGGTCAGTCAGTCCAGCTGAGCTATTTAATCCATTTTAGGAGGTGACTCAAGGGGGCCTTCCTCAACAAAGGGTCTTGGTCTACTGCCAGATCCTCGTAACTGAGCTGACTCAGTCATCTATGTTTATAAAGAGGCGTAGCAAAGACCATCCCTGCCCAAAAGAGGTGAACTTTGGGCTTCCTGACACATGTTATTGAAGCATGCTATTTTGGAATTCACTGTTTCACTAAGGAATTGGCTTTCCTTCTTGTACATGAAAGCCAATTACTCAGGGGAGTTGAGTGATTAGGAGCCAGAACACACCTGGCTTTTACTTATCTAATAAAATTTAAGACACAGTAAAGAGAAGGGTAGAATTTTTTTTTTCCTCCAGCAAGTTATAAAACTGTGTCTCTTTTAAAGGAAGAAACATGTTAATACAGCCCGGAGATGTTCATGTAGGTTTCTGAAAGTGAGTTCAATCCACTGCCTTCATTAAGAAGTGTCTCTTTCTCAGGAATTCTTGCTTCCAGTGTTTCTGGTCTACAAGATGAGCTCAGATGAGCTCAACTGATCCATCAGCCTACAGTCGTAGGCATCCAGAAAGGTATAAATGGGACTCTTGGGAGAGGACCATCATCAGTAAAGAGCCATCCTCACACATCTGTGACCTCCTGGGAGCAGTTGCTCCCACAGTGTCCACTGTGAACTTGACAGGTGGCCTGAGGACCCACGTAAGCTTTACTCCTCACATGGTCCATGTTATTGACAACCTGAGTATGTAGCATCCTGCTATAGGCCAGTTCCAAGGGGTCTCTATATTTGTTTTTACTACTTTTGAATTACTTTATATACAGTTTCTCCTTAATTATTTTATTACATACATTGTATAGTCAGTGTGCAAACCAAGAAATACGATAAACAAAAAAAGAATGAGGCACCAGTGTTCCATGCAGGTTTTATCAAAGCACAATAAAATCATTAAAGAGGTTTGAATGTATTACTGTCTACATTAGCAGATTTTTATGTCACCACCCCCATCTGTTGAATCCTGGTGTGGACTGTGGCTAATGTGCTGGACTGCAAGCTCAGTTTGAACCACAAGGTCAGCAGTTCAAGCTCACCAGCTACTCCTTGGAAATCCTATATAGAGTTACTATGAGTCAGAACCAGCTCAATGACATTTAACAACATCCCCATCTCTGACACTTAACAACAACAAACACATCTATATTTGGAGAATAGGAAGAATTGGGAGATGTTATTAACATAGTACAGAGGAAGGGGACATTGTGTTTGTCCAGGGAAATAACCAGAGACTCTCTCTTTTGTGTTTTCACCACTGAGCTTGTCACTTTATTAAATGGTTCATACAAGCCCTGATTTGTTGTCTTGTGTTTGTGCCCTCATCCTTCTTCTGAAGATACAGCCCATTCAGAACTATGCCAAGGTCTTCCTGATTCCTTGACCCACAGCCCCTGAATAATCCTGGCTTTGTATTACCAGGGTCAGTTTCCAAGGCATTTAAATGATACACAGACATTGCATTAAAATGCATGATCCATGCTATTTCTCTCATCTTTTCTGCAAGCTCTGATTGGTTAGCGTACCAGGCTAATGAGGCCAAGGCCTCCCACATTCCCACTTCTGAGAGGTTTTAAGAACGAGCCCTGATTTAGGACCAAAAATGTAAGGAAAACCCTTATTTGGGTATTTAGAACAGATGCTGCAGGTGGAGAGTTTCTGTATCACATGGATCAAATAGTTTATCCTCAATGTCCCTCCAACTGAGACTTTGGTAAGCCACACATTTATAATTTGCATCAATCCTTTCATGAGGTCTTTTCTCCAGCTTGTCTAAAAGGCCAATATAGGGCAAATGCAACAGATCAAGTAACATGGAGGCCCTCTGGAAGGGTTAATATTAAGTTTTATCTCATATTTTGTTATTGCAAGGTGTTAAAAGAGTTGATTTATGCTCCACACAAAGATAAGTCTCAGTAACTGTGAATGTGATTTTATTCATAAATAAAGCCTTTGTTCATGTAATTAGCTAACATGACATCATAGTATAGTAGGGAGAGCCCATCCATAAGGACTAGTGTCTTTATTAAAAAGAAGAAAAGAGCCACAGATAGGCTAAGGGAGGATAGCCAAGGGCCATGTGAACACAGACGCAGAGACGAAGTGATGCTGCTACCTACCAAGAAGTCTGTGACTAGTAGAAGCTGGAAGAGACCTGTTAGATCTTCCCCTAGATTTTTTAAGAGATCAGGGCACTACTGACATTCTGATTTCAGACTTCTAGCCTCCAAAATTATGAGAGAACAGATTCCTATTGTTGCAATCTTCCTAGTTTGTGGTGCTTTGATGTATCAGTCTTACAAAACTTACACAGATGTTCAAACATTTTTTTTTTTCAGACATAAAACAATAAGGATTCCTAATCTGGATTCTCCCCATTTTCAAAGTCCACAATTATCTTTAAGAAGAATTGAACTTGTGGAACTGTAGGTTAATGTGCTGGACTGCAAAGTCAGTTAGAACCACTAAATTGGTGCTTCAAACTCACCAACTGCTCCTCAGAGATCCTACAGGATCACTATGGGTCAGAGTCGACTCAATGGCACTTAACAACAACAACCCTGAATGCTGTCTTATGCCACCACAGACGTTAATATTCCTTGTTTCAGCATGAACAAGTTTACCTCATTTATGTGTTGTTGTTGTAAGGTGACACTAAGTTGATTTACTCATAGCAAGGTTAAGCACAACAGAACAAAACACTGCCTGGTTCTGCCCCATCCTCACCATCATTGTTAAGCTTCAGCCCATTGCTGCTGCCAATCCAGCTCCTTGGGGGTGGGAGTGGGGATGGGGGGTGGGGTCTTCCTCTTTTTCGTTGATCCTCCACTTAACTTAACATGAAGTTCTCCTCCAGGGACTGGACCCTCCGAAGTCTGAGAGATGAAGTCTTCCCAACCTGCCTTCTAAGGAGCATTCTGGCTGCACTTCTTCCAGCACGGATTTGTTTGTTCTTCTAGAAACTCAAAGTACTTTTAATATTTTTTCCAAGACCATAACTCAAATGTGTCAATTATTCTATGGTCTTCCTTATTCACTGCCCAACTTTCACATGCATATGAAGCTATGGAAAATACCATGGCTTCAGTCAGGTGCACCTTAGTCATCAAACAGACATCTTTGCTCTCAAACATTTTAAAAAGACCTTGTGCAACATTTTAGCTTAATGCAATATTTCGTTTGATTTCTTGACTGTTGCTTCCATGAGTGTTGATAGTTGATCCAAGAAGAATGAAGTCCTTGACAACTTCAATCTTTTCTTCAACTATCATGGTGATATTTATTGGTTCAGTGATGAGGATTTTTGTTTTATGTTGAGGTGCAACCCATACTGAAAGCTGTGGTCTTTGATTTTCATCAGTAAGGATTTTAAGTCCTCTTCACTTTCACAAATCAAGGTTGTATCATCTGCATATTGCAAATTGTTAATGCATCTTCCTCCAATCCTGATGTCACATTCTTCTACATATAATACAGCTTCTTGGGTTATTAGCTTAGCACACAGAGTGAATAAGTATAGCGAAAGAATACAACCCTGCACACACCTTTCCTGATTTTAAAGCATTCAATATTCCCTTTTAATATTCTTACAACTGCCTCTTGGCCTATGCACAGATTCCTATAGAGCACTATTAAGCATTCCACAATACTCATTCTCTGCAATTTTGTCTATAACTTGTCATGATCAACACAGTGGAAAGCATTTGTATAGTCAATAAAGTACAAGTAAATATCTTTCTGGATTTCTCTGATTCTGCCAATATCCATCTGATGTCAACAATGATATCCCTCATTCCTTGTCCTTACCTAAATCTGGCTTGATCCTCTGACAGTTCCCTGTCAATGTACTGTTGCAGTCATTTTTGTATTACCTTTAGCAAAATTTTACTTACATGTGATAGTATTGATATTGTCTGATGATTTCTACATTCCATTTGGTCATTATCTTTGAAATGGGCATAAATATGAATCTCTTCCAAACAGTTAGCCAGATAGCTTTTAAACATTTCTTGGCATAGATTAGTAAATGCTTCCAGTGTTGTATCAGTTTGTTGAAAGGTTTCAATTTATATTCCATCAATTCCTGGAGCCTTGTAGTTTGCCTATGCCTTCAGCACACCGTGGACTTCTTCCTTCAGAACCGCTGGCTCTTGATCATATGCTATCTCTTAAAAGGTTGACCATCATCCATTTGCTTTTGTTACAGTGACTCTGTGTACTCCTTCCATCTTCTTTTGATGTTTTCTGCATTGTTCAACATTTTCCCCATGTTGTTGGTGTTGTTAGGTGCCATCAAGTCAGTACTGACTCATAGCAACCCTATGCACAGCAGAATGAAACTCTGGGCCAACCTCACTATTGTTGCCACAATTGAGTCCATCAATGCTGCCACTTGGCCAGTCCATCTCGCTGGGGGTCTTCCTCTTTTCATATCAAGCCTTTTGTTTCAGTTCTTTCATCTTGAGAAATGCTGAGAGTGTTCTTCCCTTTTTGTCTTCATTTTAATAATTGACTTTGTAAAATGGTATGTTTGATAGGATAATATCTATATGCCTACAAGAAATACTAGTTAATACCACTATTATTCAAATTTACACACTAACCACTAATGTCAGTGATGATGAAACTGAGGAATCCTACCAATTTCTTCTGCCTGAAATTGATCAAACATGCAACCAACATGTATTGCAAAATGCTAGTGATTGAAATACAAAGTTGGAAATAAAGAGAAAAGATCAGTAGTTGATAAACACGGCCTTGGTAATAGAAAATATGCTAGAGATCACATGATAGAATTATGCAAGACCAATGACTTGTTCATTGAAAATACCTTTTTAAAATAATGTAAAAAATGATTATATACACGGACCACACCAGATGAAATTCACAGAAATCAAATTGAGTACATCTGTGGAATGAGACAGTGGAAAAGCCACCATCATCAGCAGGAACAAACCATCAATTGCTCAAATGGAAGTTCAGGCTGGAGCAAAAAAAAATAAAACAAATCTATGAAAGCCAAAATTTGACCTTGAACATATCCCACCTGAATTTAGAGATCATCTCAAGAATATATTTGATGCATTAGACACTAATAAGGGAAGACCAGAACAGTTGTGGGATTACATCAAGAACATCATACAGGAAGAAAGCAAAAAGTCATTAAGAAGACAAGAAATAATCTGTCAGAGGAGAATCTGAAAATTGCTCACCTATGAAGTTACTCCAAAAACAACAGAAACAATACAATTGGTATATCATTCTTTGTTGTTGCTGTGATCAGCAGCAGCAGCAACAGTAAGAATGCTTTAAAAATAACAAATATGCAAACACAAATGCAGAAAAATATAAATATCTAGAGCCATTTTTAGCCATAGAACAATCAATCTCCCAACATTGTGCAAGCCCAGACCTCTGAGGTATGTCACGGGAGTAGACTGATTACGTGCCTTTAGAAAGCATTATTCCTGTTTGAGAAGGAGCTGTAGGATAATCATCACACAGTTCTTGGGAGCTTCCAAAGGGGTCTGCCTCTCTATAGCTTGGTTGTGTTTTGTTTACACAGCTCCTCAGGGAAGGTTAACAAGAAGGTATATAGAATGATACTGCTCACAGCCCTTCTACATCTCAGTATTCAGAAAATCAAAGAAGTGAATGTTAAAAAAGACATAGAGAGAAAATGAGATGGATTCTCAACAGAATGGATTCAAACCCCACACTAATACTCTTCTCTTACCAGCAATTGTTTTCAGGTCACATATGAATCAGACACTGGTGCACTTAAAAATCATTTAACATCCCTGGGTGATCAGTGTTTCGAGAATGATCCATCAAAATTTAGCACTTTATCAAACTATATATGGTTTGCCATCTTACCCTGCCTCAGCTTGTTTCCAAAAGAAGTCAGAAAAGTTCATTTGAAGTTTCCTAGAAAGGGAATTGACATTGTGGTATTAATAAGTAAAAAACAAAACAAAACAAAAAAAAAACAACTATTTGAGAAATCTACAAAGTGAATTTTAGATCTATAGTGAGAAGGAAAATAACCCAGTTTAAAATTTGTCTGCTAGTGTTCAACATCCAGGATAGTATACTTAATTTAAGAATGAAAGGCCTGTGACCAGAACTTGTACTCAAGGAAATAGAATTAAAGCCCAGGGAGATCCAGAAACCAAAATCCAGAAAGAAAGAAATGATATTGATGATAATAATAATAAAACACCTACCAGAATGACTAAAATAAAAGAGAACCAGCCAATCAGGGTTATTGATATGGAGAAGCAAGAACTGCTATACCATATGAGTTTGTTTTGTTGTTGTTTTTCCAGTAAGGATTTCTGATCTGGTGGGAATGTAAACCAGAACCACAGCGGGAAATTGCTGTACAGAATCTACTAATGTTGAAGACAAGTTTTGTTGGAGTGAATTATCTAGTGTCTCTTCTATCCATTGTGTGTCAACTCCCACTAAGTGAAGTCCTTCTGGTTGGTTTTTGTCTGAGAAGATGGGGGAAGATACTGATGGCCTTTATGATGCAGTTGTGAGTGATTGTTAAGAGGGTTTATTGTGAACACTTTGAACTCTAATGGGGGCATAAAATTAACCATTTCAGAAGCACGAGAGGGTATCTAACTGCCATCAGAAGCAGAGTCAGTAGTAAATCGCATCCTTCAGATTCAGATATTCCTGCTTACTGAACTCTTTGACCCAGAAACAAAAAGCTTTGATACTGAAGGGATGTCAGAGGAGCAGCAGAACAAAGAGCAAGAACACATGGGCTTCCCAGTGGAAGAAATAAAACTCAGTGACTTCAGGCAGCAGGCTTGTTACAGAGTGGGGTGTCTCTAGGTACTTCATTGGGGAAGCTAGGTTTGCTGACAGAAGCTAGGCTGAGTGCCTTCAGACTGAGGCTTATGGTTGAGCGGTGTGCCCTCTACATATTTATCAGCAAATCTAAAAGAGCTTTGTACCATTGCCCAGGTAGAGAGAGGCCTGCCTGTGGGTACTGTTGAGGAGAGGCTGTCCTGATGGGAAGAACTGTACTCTGAGCATTTTCTGATCCTGAATTGTAGCCTATTAACATCCCTAATTCCCCACTCATCTGTCAGTTTGTCACACTGTAGTAGCTCGTATGTTTCTTTGATGCTGGAAGCTATGCCACCAGTATTTTATATACCAGCAGGGTCACCTATGATCAACAGGTTTTAGCTGAGCTTGCACACTAAGACAGGCTAGGAAGAGACAGACACAGACTACTTCTGAACGTTTAGTCAATGAAAATCTTATAAATAACAGTGGAATATTGTCAGAGATAGTGCTGAAAGATGAAAATAATAGCACCCGAATATTGTCAGATATAGTGTCAAAAGATGACCCCTCATGCTGGAAATATGACTGGGGAAGAGCTGCCTTCTCAAAGTAGAGTTGGCCATGAGGATGGAAATGGAGTAAAGTTTCTGGAACCTACATTTGCTGATGGAGCACCACTAAAAATGAGAAGCACCTGTAATATCCATTAGTAATCAGAATGTGAAATATACGAAGTATGAATCTAGGAAATTTTGAAGTTTTCAAAAATTATATGGGATACATAAAGTTTGATATCCTAGGAATTAGTGAGCTGAAATGGACTGGTATTGGCCATTTTGAATTTAAAAATCGCATGGTTTACTTGTCCAGGAATGACAACTGGAAGAGGAATGGTGTCACATTTATCATCAGAAAAAAACATTTCAAGATCTATCTTGAAGCACAATGCTATCTGTGATATGATAATATCCATACAACTACAAGTGAGGCTAGTTAATACCACTGTTATTCAAATTTCTGCAACAACCACAAAAGCCATTGATGACAAGCTTGAAGAATTCTACCAACTTCTTCAGTCTGAAATACAATCAAAATATATTGATAATCACTGGTGATTGGAATGCAAAGGTTGGAAACAATGAGGAAGTATCAGTACTTGGAAAATATGGCCAGGGTGATAGAAACAATGCAGAGATTGCATGAGAGGATTGTTCAAAACCAATGACTTCTTCATTGCAAATAACTTTTTAAACAACATAAAAGACAACTATACACATGGACCTAACCAAATAGAATACACAGAAATCAAACTGACTACATCTTTGGGAAGAAATGGCAAAAAGCTCAATATCCACAGCCAAAACGGGGCCAGGAGCAGACTGTGGCATAGACTTGCTCATACGAAAGTTCAGGCTGAAGCTGAAGAAAATTAAAATATATCCACAAGAGCCAAAATATGACTTCGAACATATCCTATTTACATTCAGAGACTATCTCAAGGACATATTTGATGCATTGGACACTAATAACAAAGACCAGAGAGCTTGGGGGTGACATCAAGAACAACATGCTAGAAGAAAGCAAAGAATCATTCGGAAGACAAGAAAGAAAGAAAACACTACAATGGATGTCAGAAGAGACTCTAAAAATTGCTTTCCAGAATAGAGATACTAAAACGAATGGAAGAATTGAGTAAGTAATAGAGCTGAATGGAAATTTTCAAAGGGCAACTCAGGAAGACAAAGGTAAGAATTATAATGAAATGTGCAAAGACCTAGAGTTAGAAAATGAAAATTGAAGAACACACTCAGCATTTCTCAAGCTGAAAGAACTGAAGAAAAAATTCAGATCTTGACTCGCAATACTGAAAAAGTCTTTGGGTAAAATTGTACTCCTGGTATGGTGCTGTAGGATTAGGATGGTGCTGGACGCAAATCACAAGATTCACAATTCAAACCCACCAGCTACTCCTTAAAACCCATACAGGGTCACTATGCATTGGAACCTATTCGATGACACTTAACAACAACAACAATGGGCAAATTATTGAATGCTGCAGAAAGCATCATAAGAAGATGGAAGGAATATACAGAGTCTCTGTACCAAAAAGACTTGGTCGATGTTCAACCATTTCAAGAGGTAGCATATGATCAAAAGCCAACGGAACACTCAACAAAATAGGAATTGAAGGGAAATACCTCAACATAATAAAGAGCATATATACAAAATCAACAGCCTATATTACTCTCAATGGAGAGAAATTAAAAGCCTTCCCTCTGCGAACAGGAACCAGACAAGGATGCCCTCTGTCACCACC
>NW_006408645.1:9104867-9105352 GCF_000296735.1 Chrysochloris asiatica
GAAGGCTTGTAAGTCCGTCTTCTGCCTTTAACTGATTGGAATACCTAAAACGGGGCTACAGCATACCCGGTGAACGAGGCTTTCTGCGGAGCCTTGGCAATACATAGAACTATGGGTAGAAACCAGAACCATATCCAGATCACCAGAGATGAGAAATCCCCACTTGAATGGACGAGCTGACGAGCCTGGAACGGTGAGAAAAACAAAAGATATGTCTTGAAAGGAAGACCTACAGGAAAAAGACGACACAATGGAGACAGATGGACTGCTACTATGGGAACAAATAGGTTGCTCCCCTAGGAGACATTGGGGCAGTCGGTCGGGTCCCACCAACGTAGTCCCCCCTCTCCCCCAAAACTCAGACTCGGTGGAAATGCACGCTAGGATTGGTAAACACACGCATCACCGTTGAGGAGAAATGGGGTAAAGGCAGCAATGAAGCAGCGAGCTAAGCCTCACAATATTCAGAGGGCTTCTGTGGACCC
>NW_006408645.1:9106274-9139835 GCF_000296735.1 Chrysochloris asiatica
ATGAATATGGAACTGAGGTTCTCTCATGTAAACTATCATATAATTCACAATAAAACATTAAAAAAAAAAAAAAAAGCCAATGGAACAAAAGGAAAAAGTCCATGTTGCACTGAAGGCATTGGCAAAGAACAAGGCTCTGGGAATTGATGGAATACAAATGGCAAACTTTCAACACACTGATGTAGCACTGGAGGCACTCACTCATCTATGGCAAGAAATTTGTAAAAACACTACCTGAATAACTGATCTGAAGAGATATGTATTTTGTCCATTTCAAAGAGAGGTGACCCAACACAATGCAGAAATAATGGAACAATATCATTAATATCACATGCAAGTAAAATTTTGTTGAAGACACTTCAAAAATTACTACAAACATACAACATGGAACTGTCAGCGGCCAAGCCAGATCACATGGGGAAATAGAATGAGGGATATCATTCCTTACATTAGATGTATCTTATTTGAAATCAGAAAATAGCAGAAAGATGTTTGTTTGTTCTTTATTGACTCTGAAAAACCTTTTGACTATACGGATCATGACAATCTATGGGAAACTTTACAAATAATGGGTATTCTGCAACATTTAATTGTGCTCACGGTACATGGATCAAGAGGCAGTTGTTTGAACAGAACAAAGAGATAGTGAATGGTTTAAAGTAAGGAAAGATGTGTGAGGGTTGTATTATTTCACCATACTTATTTAATCTGTATGCTGAATAAATACTCTGAGAAGCTGGTCTATACAAAGAAGAACGGAGAACCTGGCATCAGGATTATGGAAAGACTCATTAACAACTTCCAATATGCAGATGATGCAATCTTGCTTGCTGAACGTGAAAAGAACTTTAAAAAGTTACTGATGAAAATAACAGACCACAGTTCTAAATATGGGTTGCAACTCAATATATATATATATATAAATTTTAATCCTCACCTCTGGACCCATAAATGACATCATAAAAAATGGAAAGTGGGTTGAAGTTGTCAAAGATTTCATTTTGCTTGGATCTACTATCAGCAATCATGGAATAAACAGTCAAGAAATCAAATGACATGTTGCATTATGCAAATCTGCTGCATAAGACCTCTAGAAAGTGTTCAAGAACGAAGATGTCAGTTTCAGGACTAAGGCGCGCCTGACCCAAGCCATGTTATTTTTTTTAGCCTCCTTGTTGTTGTTCTTAAGTGCTGTGGAGTCAATTCCGATTTATAGTGACCCTGTATAGGTTTCTGAGGAGCAGCTGGTAAATTGAACCACTGACCTTGTAGTCCAGTGCATTATCCCACAACACTAACTAGGATTCCTATGCCTGTGAAATCTAGACAACAAATAAGAAAGACCATAGAAGAATTTATGCATTTGATTTATGGTGTTAGAGAAGAATATTAAAAGTATCTTTGACTACCAGAAGAAGAAACAAATCTGTATTGGATGAAGTGCAGTCAGAATGCTCCTTAGAAGTCAGGATGGAGAGACTTCATCTCTCATACTTCGGATATGTTATCAGGAGGGACCACTCTCTGGAGAAAGACATTGTGCTTGTAATGTGGAGTATCAGTATAAAAGAGGAAGATCCCCAATGAGATGGGTTGGCAGTGTGGCAGCAGAAATGAGCTCAAGTGTAACAAAATTCTGAGGCTGGCCCAGTACCAGGTAATGTTTGGTTCTGTTGTTTTATGCATCCAGAACCCATTGGATGGCTCCTGACAACAACTTCCTTAATAAACACCATAACTTTGAGTATGTAGTCTGAGTTCTGTGTTACCATTGCAATGAATTATTAAATCTAGCTGAGTAGAGAACGCTGCAGAAAGGATGACTGGTGCCACATCTTTTAAACATGTCTTGGTGTGGCACTGTGGGTTAATGCACCAGACTGCAAAATTGACAGCAAGGTCGGTGAATCAAGCTCTCCAGCTGCTCTTCGGAAACCCTATACAGCATCGCTATGGGTTGGAACTGACTTGACAGCATTTAACGACAACAACAACAACAACAACTCTATGGCTAAGCAGCTCTGGTAGCATAGTGGATTATGAGGTGAGCTGCTAACTCAAAGGTCAGCAGTTCGAATCTACCAGTCGCTCCACCAAAGAAAGATGAGGCTTTCTGCTCCTGTAAAGATTTAATGATGAAGTCTAGCCATCCTGGCCTCCAAGGAGCACTTTGGCTGCACTTCTTCCAAAATGAATCTATTGGTTCTTTTGGCAGCCCATGGCACTTTCAATATTAGGATATCATGTTTGGTAATGTGGAGGGTCAGAGAAACAGAGGGAGACCCCCAACGAGATGGATTGGCCAAGTGGCAGCATCGATGGACTCAAGCGTGGCAACGGTAGTGGGGTTGGCCCAGGATCAGGCAGTGTTTCGTTCTGCTGTGCAGAGGGTCACTATGAGTTGGTACTGACTCAACGGCACCTAACAACAACAACAACAAAGATTTAAAGCCTTGGATTCTATACAGGGTCACTATGAGTCACAACCTACTCAACAACACTTAACAACAACTCTATGACTCTGCAATTCTACTTTTAGGAAAATATGCAAGAGAAATATATAAACTTGGTTACTAAAAGACATGCACTAGCATCTTCAATAACAGCACCATTCAGAATAGTCCTATGCCGGAAACATAGGACTATTTCTCTTCTTAAAGAGAAATAGTCTATTATTTCTCTTCTTAAAGCAAGTGTCCCTTAAAGCATCATTAGTAAATTGTAATATATTCATATAATGGAATGCTTGCTATACAATAATAATGATGAATAAACAACTATGCACAGTAATGTGGACCAAACTCATGTAAGTATTGAGTAAGCAATTTGAAACAAAAATTACATACTGTTTAATTCCATTTATATAATGTTCAAAATAGAGCATAACTAATCTCTGATGTTAGAAGTTAAAATTGTAACAATTTTGACGGCAAACAGAGAGTGGCTAGAGGCACAAAAGGCGCATTTGGGGAATAGATAAAGTTGAATTTCTTAATCTGAATATTGCTTATATGAATATGTTCCATTTGTGAAAATCCAACAAGCTACATACTTAACATTTGTGCACTTTTTCTATATGTATATTTCATTTAAATATTTAATAATTGATTATAAAGATTATAGTAGTTTAAAAGATAAAGGAAATTAATTCTATGTAAAATTGTCCATAAATAATTAAACAAAGATTACTAAAAGAATTCCAACATTCAGCCAAAGAAATATTTCTAGAAAAGAATTAAATTTACAAAGGAAAAAGGTAGTTACATGCCCCCATCAAAAAAATAAAGAGATGTAAAATATAAATGTCATGATCTTATCTCATTCAAGTCCTTGAAATTATGAGATACAACCCTTTTTGGGGATTTTGGCTTCTAATAATGTTGGATTTGTAATTCTGAATGACCTTGCCTCTGAGGACAACTAGTGGAAAAGCTGAAGAAAATACTTTTTAAAACATTCTAGAATGCATCCAAGAGTCAGTAAGGTGGTGAATAATTAAAATCACAAGATCTGGGAAAAATAAAAAATAAAGAAGGTGCTGCTGTTTTCATTGTTTAGTGCTGTGGGGTGAGTCGGGACTTCTAGTGAGTCTGTATAGGGTTTCTGAGACTTTAAATCTTCGAGGAAGCGTAAGACTTATCTTTCTACCATGGAAAGCCTAGTGGCCTCAAACTGTGGACCTTATAGTTCTCAGTCCAGTGTTTTGTCTGTGAAAGTGAGTCTACCATAAAAACAATTTTTATGGTAAGAATTTCACAAATCCAGAAAAGTCAGAGGAGAGAGCTGGAAATGTTCAGGTCAAGAAATGGCCAAGGGATCATAGGTGCTCTTCTTATGGATTTTTTCATATGGGTGTTGTATTTCACAATACAATTTCCTTTTAAAAGGAAAGCAAGCCAGCATTTAAAAAGGAAATAAAATAAAATCAGAGTTGATCTCAGATTTATCCAAAGTCATTCTATTAAAGCCAGAAAATAATGGACAAGTAGCCCAAATGTTCTGAGTGAACAGCACTGCACAACTATTCCTTCAAATAGAAAGTATAAACAGAAATTCTCTAGCATGTGATAATTAACAAAAATCCAGCACTTGTGGGTCTTTTTTGCAAATACTAAAAGAGGACGAAATTCTGCCAGCAAAGAAATAGATATAGGACAATACAGCAAACAAACAAGAGCTGGAGGTTAGCAATGAATTCATTTAAAGATAAAACTGACTCTAAGCAATTGTGAGAATTATGAGATCACTGGTTCCTTTAATATCTCTTCAAATTTATCTCTGCTAAATTAAAAAAGGATTATGTCTAATACTTTCAGTAAAAATAGCATGTGCTTTATAATTCCAATTGCTCTCTCTCTTGCTGTCTCTCTGTGTCTCCTTTTCTCTCCTATCTGAGTATTACTGATAAAGGAATATCTGGATTTGTGTATGCCAAATATTAAAAATAGATGTTTCTGAGTAGTGAGATTTGGGATTTTTTTTTCCCCCTTTGAAGGCCCTGTCTCACTGTACTTTCATTTTAAATTGAGGATATAGATTTATAAAAATAATAGTGATTATTCTTTTAAAAAATAAAATAGGAATAATAAAAGCAAAAATAAAATGTTTACAAAAGTCAGGTAAGAAAGCATGTCTCCCTTAGCAACACTGAAAGAGATATTTAAACATAGTCAGCATTCAATGAACACATAATTTAGCAATCAACAAAATAACAGACAGTCAGCATGTAAATTATTCATATTTTAATTTTTCAACTGTTTACTCTTTTCAAGTATTTATTTCACTTCTTAAAGCAAACATATTCCCTGAGGAGTCTAAAATAAAAATGAAAGGAAATTTTACGACAACCTGGGTTTAAATTACATATTGGAAATTTGGGTTCAACAGAAAGAAGAAGCTACTGATAGCAGAAGCAGTTAAGGTTATGTGTTATTGGTTGAACTGTGTCACCAAAAATTATATATTGAAATCCTAACGACTGTACCATAAATGTGATCATTTGGAAGTAGGTTTTTTTCTTTGAAGATATTATCAGTTAAATTAATGAGGTCATTCCAGAGTATGCTAGATCCTAATCCTTTTCTGAGTGGTAGTTTATAAAAAAGGGAAAACAGATGTAAGACATTCATCCAGGGGGAATAGACTTCTGGAAGCCAAGGAAGGCCAAGAAATGCCCGTGAGACAAAGCAATGGATCAAAAGGTTGGTTTAAACCATAGCCACTGCTTGGAAACCCTATCCAGTCAATATGAGTCATAACCTAACTCAATGGTACTTATCAACAATACAAAGAACAGCTCCAGAAGCTGGAGTCCTGGTGTGGCACTGTGGGTTAATGTGTCAAACAAACTGCAAGGCTGGTGGTTCAAGCTCTCCAGCTTCTCCTTGGAAACCCTATAGTCCCTATGGGTCAGAACTGACTTGACAGCACTTAACATCAACGACCCCTAGAGAAAACAGAGTGGCTATGCCCACACCCTGAGTTTGGACTTCTGGTCCCTAGAACTGCGAGACAGCAAATTTCTGCTCTTGAAAGTTATCTATCTATTTTGTGGTACTTATGTTATAGCAAAGGAGCTCTGGTAGTGTAGTGGTTACAAATCAGGTTGTGAACCTTAAGGTCAGCAGTTCGAAACTACCAGCCACTCTGAGGGAGAAAGATGAGGCTTTCTGCTCCCGTAAAGATTTACAGCCTTGGAAACCCTGTACGGGGTCATTATGGGTCAGAATCAATATGACAGCACTTAACAACAACATGTTATAGCAGTCCTATGAAACTAAAATAATATTTTCAACAGTTACAGTACTATGTAATTCATTAAGTTTTAATAAAGCCACTAAATGATTTCTTAAACCCAGTTGCTACATTTTCATTCCTTATCACCACCAATCTTCTGAATTAGACCAACAGCTGCCTTCGCTTTTGATACTTTCTTCTTCATTGTTCATGACATGCTGTCAGAGACTGCTATCAAAACTCTACCACTAAAAACCAAACACAAATCCATCCATTCCCACAGTCTCCAAATACAAAACCCTAATTTTCTAGCATCTAGACTGGCCCCATAGCTAGCCTTCCGATTAGTCAAAACTATAAATGTTTACAAAATTGCTTTTAAACCAGCTTTACTTTAATTCCCACATCATTTCTGAATGAATAAGTTAATACATGGGGTGGGGGGGGACTGCATAAGTGGTAAAAATGAAATTTAAATCATTTTTCAAGAAATGGCATTCCATTACTTCCAATTATGAAAAAAGAATCCAAAGAACATCAATAAAGCCTTGCTGATTTATTGTAATGGGCAAATATGTAAAAATGATGGTTTGTCACTAAGAAAATGAAGGTCGTAGAAGTACCCAGAAACTAAAAAAATTATTTTCTGTAGTTAAAGAGCTCATTATATTTCTTCCAATAATTCGGGTGCAGACAGAATCATTCAGTGTGCTTCCTTTGAAGTGTCTATTGTGTGCCAACCATGGTGGTTGCCAATGGGGGAAAAGCAAAAGGTTTAAATGGACCCCACCCCTCAAGGAGGCCCAGTCTAGTCAGTTTATGTTAATTATTGCATGTTCTGATTTAATGGGATCAAAATAGCAAAGTTGACTACCGGTGATTTTTCTGGTCATTCATGTGCTAAAGGCAATGGTAAAGAGAAGACAATTGTTGTATTCTGAGGAAGACGGACATGAAGTATAACAGGAAACTGAGTAGAACCTTAAGTAAGATATGTACCAGGAACTATGGGAGCAGAGATATTGTTGTTGTTATGTACCGTGGAGTCAGTTCCGACTCAGAGCGACCCTGTACAAGGTTTCCAAGGCTGTAAATCTTTACGGGAGCAGAAAGCCTCATCTTTCTCCCGCGGAACAGCTGGTGATTTCGAAATGCTGACTTTAAGGTTTGCAGCCCGATTCGTAGCCACTATGCTACCAGAGCTCCTCGGAGCTAATACATCTTAATTCTACCTATATTCTCAAACACAACCCAAAGAAGATGGAGAGTGGACTGAAGCTCAAAGACTGAATGAGAGTTTCTGAGGCATTCAGGGTAGGGATCTTACTCAAGTTCTGGCTCAGGTTTTGAAATTCAGTAAGAGGAGCGATCACATTCAAGTTCTGGCTCGGTCTGTCTTGACCACATGGTACATGGATTCAAGAAGCGCTAGAACATCAAATAGGATCAAAATCTAAACCCAGGGAACATTTTTAGTTTTGCATTTTGGAGCATTTACTGGCAAGAGTTAGGATAAAAAAGGATGAGACTACAAGCAGAGAGAGCAATTAAGAAGTGTTGAGAAAAACCAGATGAGACATGATTAGGACCTGAACTCCCTAAAGATAAAATATTTGAACCTAGCCTAAAGCTTTAAAAAAAAAAAAATTTTTTTTTTTTTTTTTTTTTTTTTAAATGAAGTAGTTGGCTCACTGCTCTCATACTGGGGCTGTGGATGTAAATGGTAAATTTCAGAAGTAATTAAAATCAGACAACCTGCACTATGAATTTCAATTCTCTACTTTTTGGGTGCAATCTCTCCACAGACAATAAGCACTAGCAGGGAGGGGGAGAAGCTTTTGTTAGCATCCATGAGTAAAGATTTACAACCTCGGAAACCCTGTACAGGGTCGCTATGAGTCAGAACCGACTCCACGGTACTTAACAATAACAACAGAATGTTAGTAACCCCAACAGGGCTTACTAGTCTGTTCTCAGTCAATGAATGAATCTTTTCTCTATGAGATTTCATATGCATAATAGTTAGGCACCAGAGGTGTCCAAGGATGGCCAGCATTCAGGTTTTTGTATTTAATTAGAATACTTGGTGGGAAGAGTGCTTTAGGATCTTACAAAGATTTAGGATTTCACCTAGTATGGATTACTGATTTAGATATACTTTTAAATGATTATATTTTTTACTTGAAACACCGATACCTGCTTTTAATTTTTAATTAAAATTTGGTTATGTTAGTAAACCAGAAGTCGGAGAAAATGAAAACAAATCCATATTTTTTCATATTTTGGCTTCATTAATAATCTATTCTAACTTAGTACCAACTAAACTTTTATCATGAAGGTGGGAACAAGTTATATAAGAATCTGAGTGTGAGATAGAAAGTATTGCTAATAGGGTTCCAGTTAATACATGCATGAGTTTATTCTAAATCAAACACATTTAAACATGATTCTGTGATCAGTGATGGCTACAGACAAGTTCTTTCAGTAATACACTTTGCTGAGTCTCACTGTTGTTCAGAGCCTTTGAGTTGCATAGCAACCTTATGCACAACAGAATAAAACACTACCTGGTCCTGCACCAGCTCCACAATCGTTATGTTTGAGTCCATTGCTGCTGCAACTGTGTCCATCTCATTGGGGGTCTTCCTCTTTGTCTCTGGCACTCCTTTCCCAGCCATGCTGTCCTTCTCCATGGGAGAAGTATGCTATAAATCTTCAAAGAGGAATTTATTTGTTCTTCTAGAAATCTACAGGACTTCCAATAGTCTTCTCCAACACCATAATCCAAGGGCACTGATTCTGCTAGTCAACTTTATTCACTGTTCATTTTTCACATGCCTATGAGGTAATAAAAAAGATCATGGCTTGGATCAGGTGCACCTTAGTCTTCAAAATGACATCTTTGTTTTTGAACACTTTGAGGTCTTGTTCAACAGATTTGACTAAAACAATCTGCCATTTGTTATCTTGACTGCTGCTTCCATGAATGTTGATGGTGGATTCAACCAAAATGAAGTCTTTGACAACTTCAATCTGTTCTCACATTTATCATGATGATATTTATTGGTCCATTTGTGAGGATTTTTGGTCCCCTTAAAATGAAGGGCAAAAAAAAACGAAAAACGGAAGCCTTTTGAACATCAACAAGTAAGAATTCAAAGCCCCCTTAATTTCAACAAAAAAATTGGGAACAACCGCAAAACAAAAAATGGTAAAGGCCTAACCCAAAGGCGAAGCCAAAATAATCCTCAAAAAAACCAATTCCCAAAAGAATTGCCCAAGGGAAAAAATTAAAAAAAAAAAAGAAAAGAAAAAAACCCGGCCCAAAAACTTCCTGAATCAAAAACAAGCAAGGGTCCCCTCCTTCAATCCAAAAAACGGAACCCAAGCCCCAAATTACCAAAAAGAAAAATAAAAGGTCCGGAAAAAACAATCCTCAAAAAGGTAACCAAAAGTTGCCCTTGCAAAAGCAAAAAAGCACGAGTAAACATCTTTATGCTAAACTCTGCTTTCAGCCCAGACATATCTGACATCAGCAGTGATGCTCCTCATTCCAAGTCCTCTTCTTAATCTGCCTTGATTTTCAGGAAGTTCTTTGTTAATGTACTGCTGCAACTGTTTTGTTTTTGTTTTTAATTATCTTCAGCAAAATGTTACTTTATGTGATATTAATATTGCTTATGATTTCCTCATTCTGTTGGGTCTTCTCTCTTTAGAATGGCCAAGAATATGTGTCTTTTACAATCTGTTATCCAGGTAGCTGAGTTCCAAATTTCTTGTCACAGAAGACATAGCGACTCCACTGCTGGATCAGTTTGTTGAAAGATTTCAGTTTATATTCATCAATTCCTGGAGCATTGTTCTTCACCAATAACTTCAGTGTAGCTTGGAATTTTTATTCCAGTACCATTGGCTCTTGATTGTATGCTACCTCTTGAAATGGCTAAACATCAACCATTTCTTTTTTGGTACAGTGACTGTATGTATTTCTTCCATCTTCTTTTGATGCATTCTGTATTATTCAATGTTTTACATATAAAATCCTTCAGAAATTTAGGTCATGGCTTGAATTTTTTCTTCAGTTCTTTCAGTTTGAGAAATGCTAAGCATATTCTTCCCTTTTGGTTTTCTAACTTCAGGTCTTTGTGCATTTCATTTTAATATTAAATGTTGCCTTCTCAAGCTGCTCTTTGAAATTTTCTGTTCAGCTCTTTCACCCCTCATTTCTTCCTCTTATCTTCTCAGTGCTCAAGAGCAAATCTCAGTCTCTTGTAACATCCATTTTGCTCTTTTTTCCCAATCTATTTAATGACCTGGTGTGGTGCTCTGGACTAATGTGTCAGATTGCAAAGTCATTTGAACTGCAAAGTTGGTGGCTCAAGCTCACCAACTGCTCCTTGGAAACCCTTTACAGGGTTGCTGTGGGTTGGAACTGACTCAATGGCACTTTACAACAACAGTAACAATTTAATGACCCTTGGTTTTCTTCCTGTATGACGTTCTTGATGTCATCCTCCAGTGCTTCTGGTCTTTGGTCATTAGTGCTTAATGCATCAAATCTGTTCTTGAGATGGTCTCTAAATTGAGGCGGGATATATTCAAGGTCTTGATATATTCAAGGTTTTGGAAGAAGTGCAGCCAGAGTGCTCCTTAGAGGCCAACATAGCCAAACTTCGTCTCTCATACTTCGGACATATTGTCAGAAGAGACCAGTTGCTGGAGAAGGATATCATGTTTGGTAAGGTGGAGGGTCAGAGAAAAAGGGGAAGACCCCCAACAAGATGTATTGGCCAAGTGGCAGTATCGATGGACTTAAGTGTGGCAACAGTAACAGTAGTGATGTTGGCCCAGGATCAGAGAGTGTTTCATTCTGCTGTGCATAATAAGGTCTCTATGGCTGGTCCCGACTCAATGGCACCTAACAACAACAAATATTCAAGTTCATATTTTGGTTTTCATGGATTGTTTTAATTTTATTCAACTTTAAATGGTCTGTTCCATAATCTGTCCATGGCCTTATTTTGACTGATGATATTGAGCTTTTCTGCTGTCTCATCCAACAGATACAGTCCATTTGATTTCTGTGTATTCCATCTAGTGAGGTTCCTGTATAGTGACCTTTTTATGTTGTTTTTAAAAGGTATTTGCAATGATTAAGTCATTGCTGTTTCAAAATTTTATCATGCATTCTCCAGCATCATTTCTATCACCAAGGACATATTTTCCAACTACTGACCCTTCCTCTTTGTTCCCAACTATTGTATTCCAATATCAGTAATTATAAATTCATCTTGATTGAATGTTTGATCAATTTTAGACTGAAGAAGTTGGTTGTTTTGTTGTTAAATAGTGTTAAGTCAATTCTGACTCAATGATTCTGTATAGGAGCAGCTGGTGGGTTTGAACCACCAACATTGTTGATAGCAGTGCTTATCTTATAGCACCACATGAAGAGTCTAAAGAGGTTTATAGAATTCTACAATTTCATCATCACTGGCCTTAGTGGTTGGTTCTTAAATTTGAATAACATTGGTATTAACTTTATTTAATAAAAATGGTCTCTGTTTTATGAAAATGGATATTATCCTATCACAGTGAGCAGTATACTACAAAATCGATCTTGAAATGTTCTTTCTCACAATGAATGCACTGTTATTCCTTTTCAATTTTTTCTTCTATACATAATAAACCATATGGTTGTCTGATTCAAAATAGCCAATACCAATCAATTTCAGCTAATTCCTAGAATATATATCTTTATGCACTCCGTTTTATTTTTGGCAACTTCCAGTTTTCCTAGAATCACACTTCGTACATTCCATGTTTCAAGTATTAATGGATGGTTGTTGCTGTTTTTCAACATTTTGAATTGTTCCCCATCAACAAATGCAAGGTCAGCAATCTTTACTTCATTATGCCATTACTTTCAGGAGGCAATTCTTCCCTAGTAATTCTTTCAGTGCCTGCCAACCTGAAGAACTCATCTTCTGGCACTATGTATAACCATGGTCTACCATTATTCATAATGTTTTTATCTTCTGGTATGACACCTGACCATTTCTGATACTATTTATCAGGTTTTAAGTGGCTCAACATTCAGCAGCATGCCTCTCCTTCTTCTTAGCCTGTCTTGTTGCTGAGACTGGATGCTCCATTGAAACCTGTCTACCATCGACAACCCTGCTGGTATTTAAAATACTGCTTACTAACTTCCAGAATCTCAGCAACATGCCAACCACCAGGGTATGACAACTGACAGATGAGTGGTTGTTCATCTCATTAGAGTGCCTTTCAAAATAGGTCCAATCAAAACAATGGCTTCTAAGGGGATCTCCTGGGTCAGTGAAATTCAAAGCAGAGATCAGCTCACCAAGTTATGGTGACTACATCTTCGGATTCCAAAGGAGCAATATTGGCAGATTGTCTTTAGGATGATGTTGCTGTTGTTAAGTATTGTTGAGTCAGTACTGACACATGGTGACCCTGTATGGAGTTTCTGAGGAGCAGCTGGTGGGTTTCAACTGCCAACCTTGTGAGTCAAAGACCAGTGCAGATCCTACAGCACCACACCAGGAGTCCTCCTTTAGGATAATGAAGGAGGCTCATAAGGAAGAAATTTTAAGAAAAATTGAAAACTGCATTAGTGAGAAAAAGCCTAGAAATGTTGCACCAAGGAATTTTTTTCCATCACAACAATGTAACTCCTTATTTTTCAAGAGTATCAAAGACTGCCCTACAAGAAATTAACTATGAAATCTTATCCCATTTACTCACAAACTGATTTTGCTGCTTTAGACTTCTTTTGGCTCCCAAAACTAAATACATACATACATACATACATACATACATACATATATATATACATATATATATATATATATATATATATATTCCTCCCCCCCAAAGGAACACATTTTGAGTCCATAAAAACTACAGTTTTGATATGGTATAAATCAAAGAGATGAAACAATCGTCTTCAGAAGTGTATCGAACTTGATGGATTATATCTGGAGAAACAATCCCTTCACATTTTGATATTTTAAAATAAAGGTATCTATGATTTTCTAGGAATATGTTTTGACTTTCCCTAGAAAAGCAATCTTCAGGATCACATAGGCTATACAAAGAATGACTTCCTAATCACAAAGGGAGATTTGATATTAATAAAGCCATAATAAAAAGCTCACTTATTGATCTCAATAGTAACTGGTCAGGGTATTGCTATTCTGACCCAACCTCCATCATTGCCACAACATGGAAGGTTGTCCAAACTGACCAGAGTGTCACAAAGACACTTCCCTTGACACCAGAGGCTAATGCTCCAATGCGGTCTCTGTGGATCAGTATGAAATGAAGTAAACAAATAGAATTAAGAATTAACTGAGAATTAGAAGGCTTGCCTATACTAGTTGGTTTCATATCACTCCTTGTGTCCGATGGATCTTAGCTGAAAGCAGAGAATACCAAAAAATATTTACCTGTGCTTTATTGACTACACAGACTACATGGACATGGAACACTGAATGGTTTAAAACAGGACATGGGAACACTGAATGGTTTAAAATTAAGAAAGCTGTGTGACAGGGTTTTATTCTTTCACCATACTTATTCACCATACTTATTCACCTGGTATGCTGAGCAAATAAATCCAAGAAACTGGGTTATATGAAGAAAAACATGGCATTATGATTGGAGGAAGACTCATTCACAACCTGTAATATGCAGATGATACAACCTTGCTTGCTGAAAGTGAAGAGGACTTAAAATACTTCCTGATGAAGATCAAAGACCACAGCCTTCAATATGGATTGCATCTCAGGGTAAAGAAAACAAAAATCCTTACCACTGGACCAATAAGCAATATTCTTATAAACAGAGAAAAGATTGAAGTTGGGACTTCATTATTCTTGAATCCACCATCAACACTCATGGAAGCAGCAGTCAATAAATCAAATGATGTATTACATTAGGCAAGTTTGCTGCACAAGACCTTTTTAAAGTGTCGAGAAGCAAAGATGTCAGCTTGAGGACTAAGGTGCGCTTGACCCAAGACATGGTATTTTCAATCATCTCATATGCATGTGAAAGCTGGACAGTGAATAAGGAAGATCATAGAAGAGCTGATACATTTGAGTTATGGTGTTGGAGAATATTAAAATTACCACGGGCTTCCAAAAGAACAGACCTGTACTGGAAGAAGTACAGCTAGAGTTCTCCCTCTAGGCCAGGATGGACAAACTTCATCTCTCATACTTTGGACATATTGTCAGGAAGGACCGGTCACTTGAGAAGGATATCATGTTTAATAAGGCGGAAGGTCAGAGAAAAAGAGGAAGACCCCCAGCAAGATGAATTGGCAAAGTGGCAGCATCAATGGGCTCAAGTGTGGCAACAATTGTGAGGTTGACCCAGGACCAGGCAGTGTTTCATTCTGTTATACATGGGATCACTATGAGTCGTTGCTGACTCAATGGCACCTAACAACAACCTAGCTACAAGAGAAGTGGCCCCACTTAGATGACACACATTTTTATTTTCTTTTAACTCAGTATCCACATTTGCTGAGAGAATATCTGTATTAAACTGCAGGGTTAAAAAGTAAACATTAAACTATATAGTTTGCCATATTTGAGATTCACACACACACACACAAAAAAAAAAAAAAAAACAGAGAGAGAGAGAGAGAGATTTGTAATACCAGAGGCCCTGATCTTTTGGGTTGAGAGTATCAGAAATCATTGGAAGTGACCAAGATGACCCTGGAGACCATGTAAAGAGTGATACCAAATAAGCACATGGAGAAGTAGATGACTACCTTACATCCATTAAGAGCAAGCACGGAGGAGAGAGAGTCAAACATGATGGAACACAGCCCTCAGTAACTACTGAAGCTATACAACAAACATCAACAAGAACATGAACAAGGATAAAGGGTCAGTAATGAGCCTCAGCATGTATAAGATTCCCTGGGAATCCAGTTAGAATACTACTCGAAACTTTGAGTAGGAATCCTTTCTATTAATGGTAGTGATGCTATCTACATCTAGCGGAGGTGAATGGAATACTTGGGTGTCTTAATTTCCTGGTACTACTGAAACAGAAACATCACAGGTGGGTGACTTTAAAATTCCAAAATATATTTTCTCACAGATCAAGAGGCTAAAAATCTGAATTCAGACCACCAACTATAGAGAGAGACTTTCTCTTTGTGTGTCAGCTCTCAAGATTCTTGTCTTTTTCAGCTTCTGAAAGTTCTTTGCTCCTTTCCTCCTTGGTGATGTTCACATGGCATCTATCCATCCCCCATCCCTGTATTTGCTATTTCTGTGTCCAATCTGCTCTTCTGGCAACTCATACACCCCTATATTGATATTGGTTCATTAACATAACAAAATAATCCTATTCCCAAGGGGATTAGATTAGGATTAGATTTCCAACACAAATTTTTTTGGAAACACAAGAAAATCCTTAACACTGGGCATGTAGGTGTGAGACGTAGCTGATGGAAAAGAGAGTTTTTCAGGAGGCCTGATTCAATTTCATGATGCTTCCACAAAGTAAGTAACTATAGACCAACTTCTGTTACAGAATTTTAGAGCTCAGAGTTACCTTTCTTGTAAACCAGATATCTTTTGCTTTCCAGTGGTTTGGTGCTATATGAAGTCATAAAAAGAATACAGGCTGGAGTACCAGAGACCAGGTTTCACAACTTCTGATTTTCCTTCTTAATTTGCATTGATACCTTGGGCAAATTATTTTGGCTCTCTGTTTGGTTAATTATGCACAAACCAATTTCTTCGTTAATTATGCACAAACCAATGAGCCGTTAGGGTGGGGCTAGGGGTACATCTGCTGGGACAGTTAGTTCTCAAGGTTAACTTTGGCTGGCTGTTATTTCTCAAGGTTAACCTTGGCTGGCTGGCCTACTGCAGAGTCCTGTTGGAGGACAGACCCACCCAGATGCGAGGACTTTGCATAAGCAGTGTTACAGAAACCAAGTTTAACTAGAATTAAGGGAGAACGGGGTTTCTGCATCTGGGGAGTTGTTGATGCTAAAAATTTTCCACTTCAGCCTGAGCCCGTCTTAAAAAATTGGTTACTATAGAGCAATTAGGCTTTACAAGAGAAGCTTACAAGCTCTGGAATCTCCTTAAGGCAAACAAGTCCATCTTCCCCCAATTTAGAGGATTCGAGAAACAATGAGAAGGAAAACAAATCATTAATTTGTATTTCCAGTAGGAAGAAGGTCTTTAGCTGAAAAACATCATTGAGCAATGTATATGAAATTAAAGAGATTAAGTCTAAAGAGGTCAGCAGCTTTTTTCTTATTTGGCTAACCAGTTAGTGGATCCCTGGGTTGTGTAAAAGATTATGCATTTGGCTACTAGTTAAAAGGTTGGTGGTTCAAACATACCCAGAGCTGTCTCTAGAGACCAAGTCAGCTTTCTGCTTGGAGAGATCACACAGAGCCTGGAAAAGTCCTATGCAGCTCTTCTACCCTGAACAAATGAAGACCACTCAGTAACAACTGACAACAACCAGTTATTGGGTTGGGCAGGAGTGTGTTGGGAAGGAGTTTACCAAAGTTCTTACTAATTTCAACTTTATCCAAAGCAACATTTGATACCAGTTGACAATGGTGCAATATTGATAAATTTCTAAGTAAAAGAAAGCATGAATCAATAATTGTATAACTAACCAAGTTATTCTTCTAGTACAAAGGCAATTGAGAAATATTCTGAAATATGCAAGAACTCAGGAAATTCATTACCCCTGAGACTATGAATGAAGTTACTAGCATAATAAAATTTGCATTAAAAAGCAATAAATCAAAATAAAGAAAACATGAATAGCAATGCCAGGGTAAAAGAAATGCTGATGATCCATTTAAAAATAGAAGAAAAATTGACAGCTGTCAGAATTACAGTTAGAGAAAAGAGAATAAATGTCATGAAATCTGACAACATTAAAATACTGCGATAACTAATAAAATCAGAAATGTTGAAAAGAAGGGGAAAAGTATGTGTGCTAATTTTTTTCACGTTTGAATAGTAAAAATTTCCAATGATACAGTCCAAAGTTAGATACATGGTTCAGATTTTATTTCAAACTCATAAAGTTTTTCATAACAGAATATTTTAGGACTAATATATTTTGTTAAATTATCCCTAATGTCACAATGGTTAAATGCTTGGCTGTAAATCAAAATGTCTGCAGTTTGAACCCAATAGCCACACTGCAGGAGATGAGACCTAGAGATCTGTTCCCATAGAGATTATAGCCTAGGAAACCCTATTGGGTCACAATGAGTCAGAATCCACTTGATGACACAAAGCAACATATTTTGTAATAAAACAGAATTTACCTCAAGTGTAATCATTTCAATTACAAGTTATATTCTATTTGTTAGGGCATCCTCCTAAAATTCTACCTATATATCTCATAAGTTACCTATTTAAATGTATATAGAGAAGTCTGAATTAATAGTCATAAAGTTTAATTATTTCTATGGCTTGGTTGTTGTTTTTTTGTTTTTTTTTTTTTCTGGGAAGTAGCATTTGGAAGAATTTTACCTTTAATTTCTTACTCCATTGCTTGAATGTTTTATGGTAAGCAAGTAGCATTTTAAAAATCAATAAAAGTGCTATTTTTCAAAAGAAAAAGATAAACAACAAAATGACAGAATCATTTGCAACCTCTAAGTCAAATGATAGTTAATACATAACAAATTAAACATAAACAAGGAAAAGACAGGTACACCCCCCCCCCCCAAATGGGCTAAGGACCTGAAAATTCCAATCACACACAAATAAATATAAATATCAACCAATAAATAAGCAAAATGCTATATTCTACTAATGACCAAAGACACAAAAATAAATAATGGAAACAAGATACGTAAATAGTTATTTGTTATTGTTGTTAAGTGCTGCCCAGTCGATTCTGACCCATAGCGACCCTGTATCGGATTTCCAAGGAGCAGCTAGGTGAGCTTGAACTGCCAACCTTGCAGTTCAAGTACCTTTCCAGTCTGGCGCATTAGCCCACAGCACCACACCAGGACAACTGTTGTTGTTGTTTCTGTTATGTGCCGTGGAGTCAGTTCTGACTCTTAGCGACCCTGCACAGGGTTTCTGAGGCTGTAAATCTTTACCAGAGCAGAATCTTTCTCCCGCAACAGCTGGTAGTTTCGAACTTCTGACCGTAAGGTTCCCAGCCCGATTCGTAACCACTACGCTACCAGAGCTCCTACACCAAGACAATAGACACACTTAAAACAGTGCTACAGAAAGTTTGATTTGGCAAAAAGCAAACTAGTGTTGGTAAAGGTAGCAAATGGCCCATTTCTGTGTTGTTTATGGCTTCCTGTGTGCTGTTTTACACCCTACTTTTATTCCTGTGTAGTCTAGAGGAGACTCAGTGGGCTGTGCATATTTAAATATGGTGAGTTTTAGGCAAAATCACAACACTCATGAAGTAACAGTGGGTCAATGAGGACAATAAAAATCCTTATATATGCATTCTTTTAATGATCTAGTTCTCTTATAAAATATTCAATTTTGTCTTTTTTCTCATGTTCCCTGGATGAGTCTGTGCTACTTTACTGTGATTTCTAAAGAAAAATCATTACCTTGAATCAATAAAAGCAACCAGAATTTTCATAAAATACTGGTAGGAGTTTAAAATGGCATAATTCCTTTGGAGAGCTGTTTGTCTGTTTCTAATAAAATGTAAGTACTGCTACCTCACAACATAGCAATTCAACTCTTAGATATGTACCCCAAAGAAGTGAGTGCATAATGTCCACAAAACATGCATAATATTCATAGCAATAATATTCAAAGCTGTTTATTTATAATAGATAAAAACCAAACACAAACCTAATGTCTATAAACAAGAGAGTGACAATCTGTGGTTTACTGATACAATAGAATATTGTTGTTGTTAGGTGCTATGGAGTCAGTTCCAACTCATGGCAAACATAGGCACAACAGAACAAAACACTGTCTGGTCCTCAACCATTCATACAATTATTGTTGAGCCCATTGTTGTAGCCACTATATAAATCTACTTCACTGAGGATCTTCTTTTTTGCTTACTCTCTACTTTACCAAGAATGATAGACTTCTCCAGGCACTGGTCTCTTCTGATACCATATCCACTGTACACTTCTAAGGAGTAATAGAATATTAGCCAACAATGAAAAGGAATGAACTACTGATACACACACAACATAGATGAGTCTCACAGACATTATTTTCAGCAAAAAATAATCAGACACAAAGGTACACATGGATTACTTTCATGTATATCTTACCATCGAGTCAGTACTGAATCATAGTGACCCAGTGCTGAATATAACAAAGCATTGCCCAGTCTTGGGTCAACTTCACAATCGTTGCTACACAGTCCATAGCTGCCACCACTGTGTCAATCCATCTCATTGGGGGTCTCCCTCTTTTTCTCCAACCATATACTTTACCAAATATGATATCCTCCTTCAGTAACAGGTTCCTTCTGACAATATGTCCAAAGTATGAGAGAGAGACAAAGTCTAATTATCTTGGCTTCCAAAAAGCACTCTGTCTGCATTTCTTCCAACACAGATTTGCTTGTACTTTTGGTAGTCCATCACACTTCTATTATTCTCCTTCAACACCATAACACAAATGCATTTATTTTTTATGGTCTTCTTTACTCACTGTCCAACTTTTGCATACATATGAAGTTACTGAAAATACTATAGTTGGGGCAGGTATTCCTTAGTCCTCAACATCTTTGTTCCTTAGACATCTTTGTTCCTCAACACTTTAAAGAAGTCTTGTGAAGAAGATTTGCCTAAAGCAATATGCCATTTTTTTCCTTGACTGTTGCTTCCATGAGTGTTGATGGCTGATCCGAGTAAAATGAAGTCTTTAACATCAATCTTTTCTCCACTGATATGGGTGTTGTTTATTGGTTCAGAGGTGAGGATTTTTGTTTTTTTCATACTGAGGTGAAACTCATACTGAAGGCTGAGGTCTTTGATCTTCATCAGTATTTTAAGTCCTCTTCACTTTCAGCAAGCAAGGTTGTATGATATGCATACCACAGGTTGTCAATGAATCTTACACCAATCCTGATGCCATGTTTTTCTTCATACAGTCCAGCTTCTCAGATTAGTTGTTCAGCACGCAGACTGAGTAAGTATGGTGAAGGAATACAACCCTGTCCCACACCTTTCCTAATTTTAAACCATCCTGTGTTCCCTTGCTCTATTCGAACAACTGCCTCTTGGTCAATGTACAGTTTCCTCATGAGCACAATTAAGTGACCCAGAATACTCCTACGTTGCAATGTTTTCCATAGCTTTTCATGATCTATACAATCAAAAGCCTTTGTGTAGTCAATAAAACACAGGTAAACATCTTTCTGGTATTCTCTGCCTTCAGCCAACATCAATCTGATGTCAGCAGTGATATCCCTTGTTCCACTGCCTCTTCTAAATCCAGCTTGAACCTCTGGAAGTTCTCCATCAATGTATGGTTGCAGCCATTTTGGGATTACCTTTACTCACATGGGATGCCAATATTGCCCAATGATTTCCACATTCTGTTGGATCACCTCTCTTTGGTATGAGCACAATAATGGATCTCTTCCAGTCAGCTGGCCAGGTAGTTGTCTTCAAAATTTCTTGACATATATAAGTGAGTGCCTCCAGTACTGCCTCACTTTGTTGAAAGATTTCAATTTATATTCCATCACTTCCAGATGCCCTACTCTTTGCCAATACCTTCAATGCACCTTGGACTTCCTCCTTCAGGATCATTGGCTCTTGATCATGTGCTACCTCTAGAAATGGATGAACACTTCTTTTTGGTACAGTGACTGTGTATTCATCTTCTTTTGATGCTTTCTGTATCATTCAATAATTTGCTCATAAAAATCCTTCAATACCGCAAGTTAAGGTTTGAGTTTTTTCTTCAGTTCCCTCAGCTTGATAAATGTTAAGCACGTTTTTCCTTTTGGTTTTCTAACTCCATGTCTTTGCACGTTTTGCTGCAATATTTGACTTTATCTTCTCCAACTGACCTTTGAATTTTTCTGGTTAACTCTTGTACCTCCTCATTTCTTCCATTTGCTTTAGCATCTATATGCTGGAAAGCAAGTTTAAAAGTCACTTCTGACATCCATTTTGGTCTTTTCCTTCTTTCTTGACTTCTTATTGACCTTGTGCTTACTTCCTCTATGATATTCTTGATGTCATCCACAACTCTTTTGGGCTTCAGTCTTTAGTGTCTAATGCATCAAATCTGTTCTTCAGATGATTGCTAAATTCAGATGGGATATATTAAAGGTCATATTTTGGTTCTCATGGACTTATTTTCACTTTCTTCAGAGTCAGCCTGAATTTGCATATGAGCAGTTGATGGTCTGTTCCACTGTCTGCCCTTGGCCTTGTTTTGGCTAATGATATGCAGCATTTCCATCATCTTTTTCCACAGATATAGTCATTTTGGTTTCTATGTATTCCATCTGGTGAGGTCCATGTGTATAGTCATCTTTTATGATATTAAAGAAAGGTATCTGCAATGAACAAGTTACTGGTTTTGCAAAATTCTATCACGTGATCCCCAACATCATTTCTATCACCAAGGCCATATTTTCCAACCACTGATCCTTGCTCTTTGCTTCTAACCTTTGCATTCTAACCACCAGTAATTATCAATACATTTTTATTGCAATGCTTGATCAATTTCAGACTGAAGAAGTTGGTGGGGACTTACTACCACCAAACTTGTCTGACAGTTTGTCAAACTGTGGTGGCTTGTGGGTTGCTGTGATTCTAGAAGCTATGCCTTGGGTATTTGAAATGTTAGCAGGATCACCCACAGTTGACAGGTTTCAGATGAGCTTCCAGATGAAGACAGACAAGGAAGAAGCACAGACAGACTACTTTTGAATGTCTGGTCACGGAAAACTTTATGAATAAGAGTGGAACTTTGTCAGTACCAGATTATTAAATACTTAAACGTGATGAAGAACACCAGAATATTGTCAGATATAGTGCCAGAAGATAAGCCCCTCAGGTTGAAAGGCACTCAAAATGCGACTGGAGAAAGTTGTCTCATCAAAGTACAGTTGACAGTGATGACATGAATGGAGTAAAGTCCTCAGGACCTTCATTTGTTGATGGGGCACAACTCAAAATGAAGAGAAACAACTGTGAGCATCCATTAATAATCGGAACATAAAAATTACAAAGTCTGAATCTAGGGAAACTGGAAATTGTCAAAAATGAAATGGAATGCATAAACATCGATATCCTAGGCATTAATGAGCTGAAATGGACTGGTATTAGCTATTTTGAATCTAACAATCATATGGTTTACTACACCAGGAATGATAAATTGAAGAGGAATGTCTTCACATTTATCTTCAAAAAGAACATATCAAGATCTGTCATAAAATACAACACTGTCTGTGATAGTATATATCTATATGTCTACAAGGAAGACCAGTTAATAACACTATCATTCAAATTTACACACCAACCACTAAAGCCACTGATGATGAAATTGAATAATACCAACAACTTCTTCAGTATGAAATTGATCAAACATGCTTTCATGTATAGGACACTCTAATACGGGTATAATTTACATATAATTAGTGTCAGAATGAAGTTGTCCCTGGAGAAGGAACTATTGACTGAAAAAGAGGCAGGAGAGATACCCAGGTATGATATAAATATTCTATTTTTTTTATCTAGGTGTTAGGTAAGTGGGTAAAATCAAAAGTTAAAATTTATCTAGTTAAGATCAGCACTAGACTGTGAACCACAAGGTTGGCAGTTCAAAATACACCAGGTGAACCTTAGAAACCCTATACAATAAGTTGGAACTGACTCTACAGCATTTCAGTATACGCAAAAGAAATGTAATGTTGGTTTGAAAGTAAAGTCATTTTCTCTATCCAGAAGGAACTGAATATCAATCATTCCCTACACAGATCCTCCAGCCCTTGCATCTTCCCTCCCAAGGATTAGTAGATTCCTAGTTGCCTGGGAGCCACTACCAGCTGGAGAGGACCTGAAGAGCAGTATGGATTCAATCCAAGAAGAGAAAAGGGTGACTGACCTCATTTCATTACTTTGGACGGAGCTGTATTTATGCTGTTCTCCAAAACAGCACAAATGTAAACGAGGTGTAAACTGCTTTCACATCTCATTTAGGGAACAGATGAGGCGTGAAATGCATTTCACAGGCACAAGTACCAGAGGGGTATGCTTAGCGTGGTGCTATGTAGAACACTTGTTCCTCTTCCCTCAGGGATGCTGAATTCTTCCTGAACATGGTTACTGTAGGGGTAGGAGAAGTGAGTAGGGGTGTATAGAGAGAAGAGACTTTGACTGTCTCCTGTCCTTAAAATGTCCCCTTGCCTTTCTCTGTCTGAGCAACTCCTATACATCCATTGAAGTCCAGCTCAAATACCACCTCCCAGAATGCCACCTACTTTCACTGATTCCATTGGTGGTTCTCTCCTCTGTTCGTCCAATGTATTTGGCCCAGTAATCCAGTTTGTCATTTGTTTCCATCTGGCTTGTATTATCAGGGCCTGGAATATGTATTGTACCTATGATCCAGTGTTTGGACTCAGTAGTTGCTCAATTAACATTTGAGGAATTAATATAAATTAAAGCAGGGGAGAAAGAAAAGGAAAATATTTTATATAAGGATGACATTTTTAGCACACTTTCTCCAAACACCCCAAAGAAATATAGTTCCAAAGACTACTTCAAAACAAGAAGATTTAGATCGTGTTATAGCTCTTAAAGATGCATCCATATACATACTTCAAGGCAAGCTTATTTGTAAAGACAAATATCAGAATTATGAATTTTTATCATTGAAATGTTTTGCCCACTTTTTGAGAGGAGTGTTAATTTTCCTGGTTGGTAATTATTGTATTTTAGGAACTAATTCCATAATATCTAGCTGGTGGAGACTTCCAGTTTTGGTGGCAATAGAGAAAGTCAGGTCGGGATGTCTTCGTGCTGAAGGGTCTGAGAGCTCACACAGGAAGCACTCACAGAACAACTCCAGAGCTCCGGAGCTACCATAAGGTCCAGGACATCAGTTTCCCACACTCACAAGTAAAAAAAAATCACGGTATTAAGTAAAATACTGTGAGTTAGGAGATGGGACTCCCTCTGTGGCCACCCTGCCCTGGCAGAGTTTAGAGGGCAGGGCTACAGCCATTCCAGCTCAGTGAACCAACTCTAAAAGTAGCTTAGAGACACTTGCAAAAAGAGGCATGGGAGACTCTACATATTTCTCCTACATCTTCCCTGTCACACCTTCTTTTCTCAGCCAGGACACCATCAGGCAGGTGGATGTACACGCCAAAAAACAGCCCTGATCCCACAGCTTCCCCATGGTACAGAAAGAAGGAGCTTGGCGGCCAATAATGACATCAGCCATGGAGACACAGCCCTAAGATTGATTTGTGCAAGACCCTTGGTGGCTGTGCGTCTTGGAGTCAGTTCCGACAACAGGAGGCCCTGTGTGTGGTTTCCGGGGCTATAGGTCTTTGTGGGAGCAGAGCACCTCGCCTTTCTCCTACAGAGCGGCTGCTGTTTTCGAGTTGCTGACCTTGAGGCCCCATTCAGGACAACTGTGCTACCTGAGCTGCGTGTGCAGGACCATTATAATACAATCTGTAAAACCCCAACATAAAAGGACTCAACCATCTTGAGAATTGCGCTGTGCACATACATACACCTAACTGACCTTCAGAGACAAAAATAGTGGACAATCTTTTTCCCATTAACTTCTCAATATCTACCTGTGCACCTATATTGTAGTGACCAGAGGAGGGTCCTGTGCAAGCTCACACCCTCAACCACTGCTGGAGGCTTCTACCTTGCACATGCACTGCCTGTGTAGCATGTGAGAGTCAACCACAGCAATATTTCTGTTCCAAAGTGGTGGTATTTGTCTCTGCATTTGTATTACTTCTGCTTTTGGACCTTTTAATCACACATCTTTCTTGGATGTGGGAGCTTTTTCTCCCTACATTACCAAAGAAGACAGCAATCATGGCCATGTAGCCAAGCTATAACCATACCACATAATATCCCACCACTGAGACAAGAGCCAACAACACCTGCTAAGCATTACATGCCAAAAGGGAAGCCTATTTCATGATCATATTCACCAGGAAACACCCAGTAAGCCTAAAAACAAATACCAACAAACATCCACTTAAGCATTAAAACAAAAAACTCCCACATAACTATTGGAAATGAAGAACAAGAAACAATAAACAGTATCAAAACATGTCAAAACCAGAAGAGAGTAGCTGAGACAAATAAGCTGGAGAAAGACAAGGGCTTTCTAGAAGAGGAAAAGCAGGTTTTGGATATGCCTGAGAAAGAATTCAGAAGAATGATATGGAAACAAATTGAAATACTTCGAAAAGGGGTGGAGGAAAACAAGGAAGAAGTCAGGAAAATACCACAAGAGCAATCAAATAAGATTGACACAGCATTGGAAACAATTCAAAACCTTCAAAAAGAGGTCCCGATGATTAATAATCAGATATCAGAAATGGACAATTCACTGAAAGGGGAAAGGAACAGAATAGAAGAGATGAAAGCTAGAACCAGTGAGCTGGAAGACAGATCTCTCATTACTGTTAAGATAGAAGAGCAAGCAAAAAAAAAAAAAAAAAGGATTAAAAAAATCTGAAGAGAGTCAACGATTCATGCTGAATAACATGAAAAGGAACAACTTAAGAATTACTGGCATTCTGGAACAGGAAGAATCAGAGAAGTCTACAGAGAAGACAGTTGAAGAGCTTCTGGAAGAAAATTTCCTTAACATCTGGAAAAATAAGAAGATAAACATTCAAGAAGCCAAACATACCCCAGGAAGGATAGACCCCAAAAGAAAGTCACCAAGACATATAATAATCAAGCTTTCCAAATTCAAAGACAAGGAGTCACCAGGGAGAAGAGAAATGTCACTTATAAAGGCAAGCAAATCAGATTAAGCTCTTACTATTCAGAACAAACCATGCAGGCAAGAAGGTAATGGGGAGACATATACAAATTCCCACAAGAAAAAAACTGCCAACCAAGAATCGTCTATCCAACAAAACTATCAATCAAATACAATGGTGTGATCAAGACACTCCACGATAAACAGAATCTGAGAGATTGTATCAAAACCAACCCAGCACTTCAAAACATCCTAAAGGGAGTTCTGCGGACTGAAAACCAACAAGAATAGACAACAATCAGAGACTGACAGGCGTGGCAACAGCACCTGGAACTCAGTCAACAGATAGCAGAGTCCAGAACAGAACAAGACTATAACAACATACTCAAGGGAACTGGGAGGTCAACCAAAGATCAAAATTATATCAATGTCAAAGAAGGGACAAATGTAGCAAGAGAACCAGATGGTGAGGATGTCAGGTAAATTACAGGATACAATGGATTCTTTTAAAGGGAGAGAAAAGTTAGTAGACTATAAGATAACCCCAAAGAAAGTAAATACTTCACAACTTACCATGAAAATGAAGTTCCAAGCAGAACAAGCAAACATGAAAACTAAGAAGAAACCGACAAGAAATAGCACAAAAAACACAAACCCAATACAAAAAGGTATGCAGAACAAAAGAACAAACAGCACTACCAAAAAAGTAAGATAATGGCAGCAATAAACTCATACCTATCAATAATTACATTGAATGTCAATGGATTGAATGCACCAGTGAAGAGACAGAGAGAGGCAGAATGGATACGAAAACAAGACCCTTCAATATGCTGCCTGCAAGAGACACACCATACACACAAAGACAAAAACAGACTAAAAGTTAAAGGATGGAAAAAAAATTAACAAGCTAACTGCAACAATAAACAAGCATGAGTGGCAATACTAATCACCGACCAAGTAAACTTTAAGGTAAAAATCAGCATAAGAGACAAAGAAGGACACTATCTAATGATCAAAGGGTCAATTGAGTAGGACAACATAACCATAATAAATATCTATGCTCCCAGTTAAAGAGCACCAAGATACATGAAGCAAGCCTTACTAGAATTGAAGAAAGAAATAGATAAATCTACAATTATAGTGGGAGATTTTAACACTCCACTTTCGGAAAGGAACAGAACAACCAGAAAGAAACTTGACAAAGTTACAGAGGAACTAAACAACACAATCAACCAACTTGACCTTATATATGTATACAGAGCATTCAATCCAACAACAGCACAATACACATTCTTCTCCAGTGCACATGGAACATTTTCCAGAATTGATCACGTGTTAGGTCACAAAGCAAGCCTCCATAAATTTACAAACATCAAAATTCTACAGAACATCTTCTGAGAGCAAACCTCCTTCTAAGACTAAGACCCTGTGGGAATACACGCTCTGATTGATGACCATGTTCCTCATCGATAAGGGGAAGGGAGGGAAAAGCAGCAATGAAGTTGCGAGCTAAGTCCTACAACATTCAATAGACTCCTGTGAACCCGGCTGGGGACCTGGTTGGACAGCAGTGGGGCAAGACCTGGGGACTCTTGGGCCCAGAGTCAGTGACATAGCCACAGAGGACTAAAGTGGAAAGTGAAGCATCCAGCTGATAAGAAGAGAGGGCACATGCATAAGTATACCCACACTTGCAGATAATACTCACTTGACCTGGCTTCAATGCCTGGATGATCAGAGCTCAATTAGAAGAAGAAAGAAGAGGAAAAACGTAATCTGATACAATTTGATGAACTTGACCTACACCTATGGAAGCAGTAGCTCAAAAGAGGGAACAAATCTTCACAGTGAGAATCATTCCCACCCCCTCCACACACGGAGAGGATAGGGATGGGCAACTTGGACATTGGCTACCCAGAATTGGAGGGCTACAGAGGCAAGAAGTGACTGGCTTACAAGTTTTCAAGAGGGAACCTAGATCCAGAGGGTGTGGAGGAAGATAGAATCTCTACTGAGTAGTATACAATCTGTCTAGGCGGGGCTGATGAAATGAAATGCGGATATGTCTCTTGCGATACAATGGTGAATAATTGTTATCAGGATTGATTGTAAGGGCTGGAAATGTAAAGGTAGACATTTTGTAGCAAAAGGAGGGGAGGGATTAACTTTCCAGTCTAGGAGCTGAGGTCCCTGGGACCATCAAGGGAGAAGAGCGTGGACGGAACCCTACCCAGTGAAGTCCTGATGGCAGAGATGGAGGCAGAGTCAATGACATGGAGAGATGGAGTAGCTGGGGATACTGGACCCGGAAGAGAGGGGTTGTGTGCTGATGACCCGGTGGTGGTGGGGGGGGGGAGGGGTGCAGGCTTGTGGGGTACACGCTGTGATTGGTGGATGATGCATGGAGGGGATTGTAACCATGGCAAGGAAATGATATATGATGGGATCAATGTGAAGGTAATGTTCTCCCATGTAAACTATCACATAACTCACAATAAAGCATTTAAAAATGTATATATATATAAAGCTGGTTTTATAGGCCTTTGCCAAAGGCAGATGTTTTTGAAGAGGAAACTCTTCTTTCAATCACAATGTCATTGCCTGATACATATGTCTCTGTGTGTATTGCAACTATATATTAAATAGTTACTTGTTATTGTTAACTGCCATTGAGTAGGTTCTGACACATAGCGACCCTGTGTCAGGTTTCCCAAGGAAAAGAAAGCCGATGCATACGGTTCTTATTTAGCCTTATTGTGGTGAAATTGTTTGAACTAAGGACAGATAATATTATAGGGCAAGCAGGACTTGTCCAAAGGAGTGTTGGTGGTTAGTAGATTATGCATACTCACAGACTCAGCAGTTCAAATCCATTCATAGCTCTGCAGCAGAAAGAGGAGACTTTCTGCTCCAGTAAAGATTTATAGCCTCAGAAACCCTATACAGGGTAACTATGAGTTGGAACTAACTCCAAAATGCAGAACAACAGGAGTTGTCCATGAGTCAGATATTTATAACCAGGGACTACCTATAGCTCAGACAGTTCCAAATTCACATGCACAAGATATTCATTCCAGTTTTGCTTGTGAAAACAGAGTTGGAAATAATCCGAATGCTTATCATTGTGGATAGGAATAAATAATATTTGCATATGCAAATGAAGAACTATCCATTACGTACAATTTAAAGGCATGAGATGTGTATGCTCTATTGAACTGGGTTCAAAAACAAACATATGAGTGAAAAATAAAAACTTGCAATTTGGAATTTATAGTGCAATAGGATAAGCACTGTACTGTTAATAGAAAGGTCAGTAGTTCAAACTCATCAGCCTCTCCTCGGAAACCCTATACAGGGTAGCTATGACTTGAAACTGACTGGATGGCAATTAACAACAGCAGTATTTAGGTAAAGAAAAACGTAAGATAAAGGGAAACGTGACTGAGTATTAGAGATGTGGAGATCTGGCGTGGCTCTGTGGGTTAATGCACTGAACTGTAAAGTCACTTTGAACCTCAAGGTTGACAGTTAGAGCTCACTAACTGCTCCTCGGGAAACCCTATACAAGGTAGCTATGGGTTGGAACCGACTTGACAGCACTTAACAATAACAGCAGTTAGACATGTAGAAGGCATATATTACAAGAAGTCATATAAGTTTTTGCTAAGAGCCTGTCAGTCACTGTGCTGGGCAAAGTTTGAAGCCATGGAAACCCTATACAGGGTCGCTATGAGTCGAAACCCACTAGATGGCACTTAATAACAACATATATAGAGTATTAAGGAAGGTCTAGTAAAGTGCAGTGTGGTGCTACGTGTTAATACGCTGGACTGCGTGTTAATTCGCTGGACTGCAAGGTCGACGGTTCAAGCTCACCAGCCATGCCTTAGAAATCCTATATGGAGTTGATATAAGTTGGAACTGACTTAACAGCATTAACTAACAACAATGGTCAAACATGGTGGGTCCAGAGGAATAGCACTGCACTACGAACCACAAGGCCCAAGGTTCGAGCCTGCCAGCGGCTCTGCAGGAAGCAGTTGCTGAGTCAGAACTAACTCGATGGCTGAACATTGGGCTGCTAACTGAAAAGTTGGTAATTGGAACCCACCAGCTGCTCCATGGGAGAAAGATAGGCAGTCTGTGTTTGTAAAGATTTACAGCCTTTGAAGCCCTAACGGGCAGTTCTACTCTGTTTTATTGGGTTACTATGACTCGGAATAGTGAAGACAGTGGGTACGTATGAAGTAATGATAATCTGCTATTGTCATCACCTCATTGCAAACCTGTGAAGGGTTTCTGAGCCTGTAACTCTTTATGGGAGCAGAAATCTTCAGTTTGTTCCTTGGAGCAACTGGTGAGTTTGAACTGCCCGCTTATGGTTAGTAGTCCCGTGCTTATCCTACAGAACCAGTCTGCACTTTTAACAATAATCTAGAGACTAGTAAATATTGATTTAGTAAAACAAAGACAGAAAACGATAGGGAACTATTTTTCGGCGGACGTTGTTTTATTTTTCCTTTTCAACTCATATCAAACCAAAGATTCCAAGATTTTGAATGGCTTTAAATGTGGCCTTACATATGGACAGAGCTGATCATTATATTTGTAAAGAGGTCAGGGCCTACATGTTTAATGCTGCACATTGTGAATAGTATATTTTCACAGATTTTGTATTGACAATTGAGGCATCTTTTATTGTTAATGTTCATTGGAACCATGCTAACATTTAATTAATCTTAAATGCAATAGATCATTTGTCAACAAAGGGGGATAAATATTAATTGAAACATATGTGAATGGTTATTTGCTGGATGTTGGAAACATCCCATAATTAAAGTTAATCACAGTGTGATTAATTGATTTTAATTGATTCAAAATGGGTTCCTGTGGCATAACATAAGCCTGTCCATAAAATTTACAATTAATCCTCATTATGAAAATCAAAGTTACTAAGGCAGCCAATAATGGGGCAGAGCAGTAGCAGGTGGCTGTCCAAATGACCCAGAAGAAAAGACAGACCAGCAGTCCAAAGAGGACAATAAAGGCACAGACACTGAGTACTCTAGAATGTGTAAGGAATGCTCAGGAAAGTCTTCAGACAAATGTGGAAGCATCCTGGGACCTAGAAAATAGAAATAGAGTCATCAAAGCTTTGAGGATAAGTGAGGTGAGTAGGGGGCTGGGCCCAAGAGTAGGTGGGGAAAGACAGCAGGACTGAGCATTTTTAGCCATCAAATCTAGCAAATACGTAAGCTTCAAGCCCTGTGGCAAGTTATTGTTAGGTGCCATGGAGTCAGTTCTAACTCATAGCAACTTTATGCACAGCAGAACAAAACAATGCCAAGCCCTGTGCTATCCTCACAATTGCTGCTACAGTGCCCTGCTTGAGTACACTGTTGCAGCCATTATGTCAATCCATCTCGCTGGAACTGTTCTTCTTTGTGTTGTTGTTGCTGTTAAGTGCCATCGAGTCTGTTCCGACCCATAGTGACCCAGCATAGAGTTTCCAAGGAGCGACTGGTGAGCTTGAACCACCGAGCTTGTAGTTCACATGGCTTTGCAGTCTGGCGCATTAACTCACAGCGCCACACCAGGACTCCGCGTTCTTCTTTGTAGACCCTCCATATTAACATGCATGATGTCCTTTTCCAGGGACTGGTCCCTCCTAATAACATGTTCAAAGTATGAGAGACAAAGTCCCACCATCCTCACTTCTAAGGTGCATTTTGGCTGTACTTCTTCCAAGACATATCTGTTTGTCTTCTGGCCTTCCAAGGCACTTTCAAAATTCTTAACCAACACCTTAATTCAAGTACATCAATTCTTCCCTGGTCTTCCTTATTCACTGTCCAGCGTTCACATGTATAGGAGGTGATAGAAACTTTTATGGTTTAGGTCAGGGGCACCTTAATCCTCAAAGTGACATCTTTGTTGTTTAACACTTTAAAGAAGTCTGGTGCAGTAGATTTGCCCAACGCAATACATCATTTGATTTTTTAACTGATAACTTCATGAGAGTTGATTGTGGGCCCAAGTAAAATGAAATCTTTGACAACTTCAATCTTTTCTCTGTTTATAATGATGTTGTTTATTGGTACAATTGTGGGGGGGGGTTGTTTTCTTTACATTGATCTAATATTCATACTTAAGGTTGTAATCTTTGATCTTCCTCAGTAAGTACCACAAGTCCTCTTTACTTTCAATCAATAAGGTTGTGCCATCTGCATATTGCAGGTTGTTAATGAGCCTCCATCTAATCCTGATGCGGTGTCCTTCTTCCTATAATCCAGTTTCTTGGATTATTGCTCAGCATATACAATGAAAAAGTATGGTGAAAAGATACAGTCCTGATGCAAATTTTTCCTGATTTTAAACCACACAGTATTCCCTTGTTCTGTTCATATACCCATATGCCCAGATTCCACATTAGTACACTTAAGTGTTCCGGAATACTTATTGTAGATGCATAAAGTCAGACTATTCCAGAGGCTCTGAGATACACCAAAAAAGGCAGAACCTACAAGTCTTATGAGACAGTTTTACAACAGGTAAAAATGAAATTGGATCCTTTGCTCGTTAACATCAACAGAGCTCTCAAAGCCTCCATGGCCCTTGGTCTCAGCCCTAACTGCTGTTTAGAACGTAGATGCCCCAGTGATACTCCTAGCCATCTTATTCAAGAGGTTTAGCTCTGCAGGTCATTCTGATGGAATTAAGACCAAAGCAATCTTTCAGTTATCTGTGCCCAGAAAATCCAAGTAGCTGTCATTTGTTTTGCACTGTGTTGTTTAGTGCCATTGAATCAGTTCCAACCCATAGCAACCCTGCATAGGGTCTCTGAGGAGTGACTGGTGAAATTGAACTCCACTCTTGCAATTCAAACCAACCTTGCAGTCCAGCACATTAACCCACAGCACCACATCAGGACTGCAATATGCACATGCATATGAAGCCATCCATGACATGGAGCTATCAACGTCTCTGAATTTTCCTCCAAGCCAACTTTGTTCCTTGGAGAAAACCTAGAATAAGACAACAAAGAGCTTTTTCTTGTAAGTGCTTAGTGTGGAGATAAAAACTTTGCTTTAATTTGAATTTCTCCTGACCTAGAGCCCAAGACAAGAAGTTAGGTGCAGGTACTTTGTTTAGGAAGTGATTTGAAAAGGCAAATGTGAGGGAATATAAAAGATAACACAGAGAAGGGGAAGAACAAAGACAGAGTTCATCAGCCACTGGTTAGCTCTTTGGGCAACTGGAGTTCATTGCTTTAGTGGACAGTTTGAGAAACCATGTAAAACACATCTTGGGAGACAGGGAGGTGAAGACACTCCTCTACTGCTTCTCTTCTCCAGTTGAATAATGATTGCTCTGAGGAAGGAAGGTTGGGAAATTCTTCACCACTCTGGTTGTGCTTGAGCAAAACTGAGCAGTTTCCTTAACATTAGAGACATTTCTGAAAGAGCAAAGCATAGAGACACAAAGCTGTAACTTGATTTGAGATGTAAGCAATATGTGAGAATTATGGAGTCCAAGAGGAGGTTGTGGGATGATATCAAGAACATCATACAGAAATAATCAAAAGATCATTAAAATGACAAGAAAGAAAGAAAACACCAAAATGGATTCAAGAAGGGGCTCTGAAACTTATTTTTAAATGAAGAGTAGCTCAAGCTAAAGGAAGAAATAATGAAATAGAAGAGCTGAACTTTTCTGAGACGTTTGAGAAGACAAAATAAAATATTCTAATGATATGTGCAAAGACCTGGAATTAGAAAACCAAAAGGGGAGAACATGCTCAGCATTTCTCCAGCTAAAGAACTTAAGAAGAAATGCAATA
>NW_006408645.1:9144248-9172177 GCF_000296735.1 Chrysochloris asiatica
TATATAATAGGTGACATATATGGAGGCTCGATAAGGAGAGAGGAAACAGGGTTGAATATATATAAACTTTGAATCAATTCAGGACTGTTTCTTAAGGTATATACATTCAAGGAGAACTAGAGTCGACATCCAAAATAAGATTTGCTTCCTGAAGTTAGTCACTTTCAACCTGTCTTTCTTGGCTAAAGCAATAGCCCTTGCTTATACAAGAGTAAATATTAATAATACATGGAGACATTAAATAATAAATCCTGCCTTTGCTTCTCTCAGCACATTTGCTTTACGTTTTCATATTGCTGTTTGATTTTCTCCATAAAGTGGAATATCCACTCAAATTCACATTCTTCCCAATTTGGAACCAATCACTATGAACAGGACACATTATTATGAGTATCTCTTGCCCAAAACTTTGGTCAGAGATATGGGATATGGTACCAAGAGAGAAATTTAAGCAGGAGAGTTGGGGAGGACATGTGTGTTTGTGTGTTGGGGGCAAACTAGAGTAAATACCATTCAGGTCAGACAAGCACAATTGATAAGACCCATTTATACCACTTTCTTTATTTATTTAGTCCATAAGTATTTTTAGCAAGTACTCTAGAACAGACAAGGTCATTGTTAGTTCAGTGGTAGGATTCTTGCCTTCTATGCTGGAGATCCAAGTTCAATTCTCAGTTAATACACTTCAAGCACAGCTACCACAACACTCAGTGGAGGCTTGCATGGTGCAGTGATGCTGACCAGGTTTCAGCAGAGCTTGCTTTCAAACGAAGGAAGAGAGGTCCACTGATTTACTTCTGAAAGATCAGCCAATGAAAACCCATGGCTCTCAGTGGTCTAGTCCCCTAATACATAGGATCTCCATGAGTCAGGAGCCAACTGGATGACTGCTTACAATAATAAAACCATGAAACAGGCACTGTACTAACTGAACTTACATTGGTGAGCAAAACCAATATAGTTCCCACCTTGACAGAACTTAAACTTTAGAGTTTCTATTTCATTTTAAAGACAAGATAACCTCTCACAACTGTAAAAGGTAGAAGTTTTGTAACAAAAGGGAGGAGTAGTTAATCTTACAGTCCAGGAACAGAGGATCCTAGGACCATCAAGGGAGAAGAGCACGAGCAGAATGTGGGAGCCTATCCAGAGAAGCAGCAACACCAGAGATGGAGGCATAGATGAGGACATGGATGGATAGAGCAGTTGAGGGCTCTAGACTCATAAAAAGAGAAAGGCTGTGTGCTGGCGGCCAGGAGTCAGGCTTGCACGTGTCCTTAGGTTGTTTAAATGATTATGTATTCCTGAGTGTTTTTGTATGTATCCCCCCCAAAAAAAAACAAAAATGCAGAGGGAATAGAAGCAAATACTGTTGAACAATGATGCACGGAGGAGATTATAATCATTGCAATGAAATGCTGAGTGTAAACCCAAGGTCTCCCATGTAAACTTCACTCAATTCACAATAAAAACTTAAAAAAAAAAAAGACAAGATAACCTCTCTAAACTTCAGTTACCTCATCTATGAAGGAAAGACAATATTTACCTTTCACTGTCATTGCAGGGAAAATTAGATACAGCATCCAGTGCTCAGTAGTAACAATTCAAGTTGCGATGCTGGATCAGGAGTGGCAGCTGTGATGTCCCTGTTACTTCTAATTCTACATCAGATTGTGGCAAATTGTTCCTGGATGTATAGTTTCCAAGTTTTGTTCTTGAGCCTTGCTTGAGATTCTATGCACAATCTAATATCTTTTAATAAATTATCCTTCTGTTCAAACCAGTTTTGATTGTTTGCTGCTAAAAACCTTAACTGATCAGGAAGATGCTTGGTAAATGGAAACTATAGGAACTAATCTCTCAGCCTCTTGTTCCTTTATTAAGAATGTACAGCTGAGAACTGTGCCAAGGGGGACCCTAAGACAGCAGCCCTAAAAATTAAATTTGACCCCAACCCCTAACCCGGCATGGCATTTGGGTTAATGCACTAGACTGCAAAGTCATTTTGAACCACAAGGTCAGCAGTTCAAGCTCACCAGTCACTCCTTGGAAACTCTATACAGGGTCACTATGGGTTGGAACCGAATGGATGGCACTTAACAACAACAACAACAACCCCTAACCATGCAGTAATTGAAGGCAGCTCCATTCTGATGAAGTCTCCTGTCATTTTCCAGAGACCAGAGGAAGTAGGGAGACAGTTCTGTCTTCCACATGTAGAGGTAAAATAATGATTTCTCCAAAAGGACTTTCATGCACTGCACTGATTAAAAGTAATAAGATGCTGCTGCTTCAACTCCAGATTTAATTTCAGACACTTAAATGTATTATGGCCTTTCAATTGAGTTCTGTGTGTTCAGTAGAAAAGGAAGATAAGGAATCTAAGATTTTCCATGTTGTTTAGGGTATATTAAGGAGAGCCCCATCCACACCTGTGACCTGCAGATGATGGGAGCTGAACACAATTGCTTCATCAGTCTAAACCTTGATCATGGAAGGGCACAGATGGCTTCCAAGTGAGCGAGAGTCTTATAGTTTGGCCAGGCTGAACCTGGTACGAGTGCCATGCACTCTCCGATGTCTTTTAAAGGGCATCCAGGTTAGTCTTTGGAAGGCTGAGTGAGTAACCCTGAAACAACACCGGCCTTCCCCAAAGCACACCTGCCCGTCAGTCTAATGATTTTGGCATTTTCCTTGTCTACTTTCTCCAGTGTCACCATTCCCCAGCTTGTGAGTCATATGATCCCAGGTTCTGCTACTTTTGGGGCACTTTGATATTGACTTTCCTCAGACTCAGTTTCCTCCTTCTTAAAATAGGGATTGAGATAACTGAGAGTATTAAATGAAAATGCTATAAAATGCTTGTGGTGGTGGTGGTGGTTGTTAAGAGCCATCGAGTCGCTTCCGACCCATAGTGACCCTGTACATGGTTTCTATCAAGCAGCTGGTGGGCTTGCACCACCGACCTTGCAGTTCAAATCAACTTTGCAGTCCAGCACATTAAACTACAGTGCCACACCACCTTACAGGATGTAAAATAGTCACATTAAGAGATCAAGAACTAAATTATATTATCTCACTTTACCAGAAAGCAGGGCAGAAAGAGCCAAAAGAACAACAACAACAAAAGAGCATGTTGTTGTTTTTGTTAAGTGCCATCAAGTAGATTCCAACCCATAGTGAACCTGTATAGTGTCTGTGAGGAAGAGGAACAGCTGGAACTGCTGACTTTGCAATTCAAAACAACTTTGCAGTCCAGTCATAAACCCACAGCGCCACAACAGGACTCCAAAACAGCATGTACAGTTTGCTTTATTAACTTGGCCCTCATAGTTCAGGGGGGGGGGGGGGGGGGGGAGCTGTGGCTCTGTAGGATAAGAACTGGACTGCTAACCTTTTAAAAGGTCAGCAGTTTGAAGCCACCAGCTGCTCTGTGGGAGAAAGATGAGACTTTCTGCTTCCACAAAGATTTATAGCCTTAGAAACGCTATGGAGAGCCACTATGAATAGGAACTAACTAGACAGCACTTAACAACAACAACAACAACAATAACATGGTTCTGAGGAGAGGACCAGGAACACGATTCCACAGGCCACATCCCCAGGTAGAGTTCACCAAGAGATGTGAGGACCCCTTGCACTGCAAATCCAGCTCTTCAGTCATCAAACAGGCCTTTAAACTTTTGCCATTTCTATTTCAGATTCTAGGAAGGTGATGGTTCTTTCTAAAACCACATGGTTTTGGAGTAAATGGAACCGGATCCTGAGGTAAGGAACATACTGTGTTCTTCAGTCAAAGTATCATGCAGCTCTGAAGAGGCCACTAAAAAGAAACAGGCTTCCTTCAGAAATGTGGATAACTGTTACCCTATAATGGAACCAATGCATTGCCAAAAGACTCCCCTGTGGGGTCTGGGTCATGAATTAGAGCGAGCGGTTATTCCAGTGTCTCTCCTCAGTATCATCTGGGAACTCATTAAAGATGCTAATTCCTGGGCCTTAGCCAAGACATGCTAAATCAGAAGTTTTGGGGCTGGAACTCAGCAACCTGTGTTTTTAACTAGTCTTCAGGTGGTTCTGATGCACCTCAAATTTAAGAACTGTTGTTCTAAGAGTAGGATACTCAGATGGCACTTGGCTTCCCTATATTCTAATTAGCTTGATCTCCAGAATTTCTTCTGAGGAATGGTGTCATTTATACCTGCCTGAAGGAACGGAACTAAATGAGAAGATGTCTGGAGGAAGCTCCCGTTCTGCTTTAATGTCGATGATCCTATGGCTCAAAGCATTCTAATGCTTTCCAGCTTCCAGTTAACAGTTCCTTATTCAACTTGGTGGGATTTGATGCAGCTCAAGGGATTTGAGTCCATGACAAAGTAGTAGTTGACGTAGAGCAAAGAGGATACACAAAATACTAGGACATCATGTGTCCCTGAGAGCCTCTATACATATTTAAAACCTGGAACATGTTCCAATATCAGTCATGGGAGTGAATAAAGGAGTTTATGGACTGAATTGTGTCCCCACTCTCCCAAACAGTTGATGGAATCCTAAACCCTAAACCTGTGGATCTAGTCCTGTTTGGGAATAGTGTTGTCTTTGTTATGTTAATGAGACCATACTCTTGTAGGGTGTGTCCTAAACCTATTAACTTCTGAGTTCTAAAAGGAGCAGATTACACAAAGAAGCAAGCACAGATGAGGGAAGACAGATATCCTTTGTGAAGATCTCAAAGGAACAGAGGAATGAAGTGGTTATAGCATTTGAGATAAGAATCATCCCCTGGAGAAAGTCTTCCTGGAGAGCCAATGTACTGATTAGGTGTCTAAACTCTGAAAAAAATAAATTTATGCACCTCAAAGCCACCCACATATGGCATTTCTGCTATGGGTGGTGTTGTACGTGCCTTCTAGTTGGTTTCGAATCATAGTGACCCTGTATAGGGCTCTGAGGCTATAGGAAACTGTGACACCCTGTTTTGCTGATGGATTTCCCAAACCCAGCAAGAAAAATGCAAACCTTTAGGGTTTCTCAGGAGTCCTGGTGTGACACTGTAGGATAAGCAATGGACTTCTAACTGCAAGGTCAGCAGTTGAAACCTACTAGCTGCTCCTCATAAACTATGGGTCACTATGAGTAGGAACCAACTTAAAAACAACAACAACAAATGGATTTTTTTCCCCTCTGTTATTCCAAGTACCTGTACCTGCCTGCCTATAGAGCTGTAATACTAAAGCCAGTCTATTTAAAACAAATCAGCCACATTCTGTTCCTAAGAGATTTGTACTTCTGAATTTGTCCCAGATTGAAAATTGCACACATCCAAGGTTTAAGAGCTTATGTTAGGAGAAATTGAACATTATCTCAGGATAATGTTTTCTTACTGCTACTTAAATTTCCAGATGCATTTAAAAAAATTAAACATCAATGGGAAGCCAAGTCCTTTATTTATGAAGCCAGCAATAGACATTGATCCTATGATAATGTTATTATTTTTCTTATTGCTCTTGTCAGTGAGCATTTCATCATCATTGGGTTAGATGAGTATAGGATGGCATAGGAATAGAGTGTTTATTGACTTGCACTTTGTAGTTGCTGTTTTAAAGTCTGTGATACTGCCTCTAGACAATTAGAAAGCATTTGTTGTTAGGTGCCATCAAGTCAGTTTCAACTCAAAGAGGGGCTATGCAGAACAGAACACTGCCCAGTCCTGCACCATACAACTGTTACATTTGAGCCCATTGTGGCTGCCACTATGTCAGTCCATATCATTGGGGATATCCCTCTTTCTCATTGACCCTGCATTTTTCCAAGCATGATGTTCTTCCCCAGGAACTAGGGTTCCTGACAACATGTCAAAAGTCTAGGAGATGGAGCCTCTCCATACTGATTTCTAATGACCAATATGGCAGAACCTCTTTCAACACAGATTTGTTCCTTCTTCTGGCAGTCCAAAGTATGTTCAGTATTGTTCCCCTATACCATAATTCAAATGCGTCTGTTCTTCTCTAGTCTTTCTTATTCATTGTCCAGGCTTCAAATGCTTGTGAGATGATTGAAAGTACCATGGCTTAGATGATGCACACATTAGTCCTCCAACTGGTATCTTTGTTCTATAACACTTTAATGAGGTCTTTGGCGGCAGATTTGCCTAATGCTTTTGATTTTTTGACTGTTGTCTCCATGAACATTGATTGTGGATCCAAGGAAAATGCATCTTTGATAACCTCAAACTTTTCTCCATTTATCATGATGTTATTTATTGATCCGGTTGTGAGGATTTTTGTTCTCTTCACACTGAGATGCCATCCATACTGAAGACTTTGAACTTCATCCGTATTTCAAGTCTTCATCATTTCCAGTAAGCAAGGTTGTATAATCTGCATATTGCAGGTTGTTAATGAATCTTCCTCCAACCCTGATACCATGTTCTCTTCACATTTTCCAGTTTTTCAGATTACTTATTCAGCATACAGATTGAATAAGTATGGTGAAAAGATACAACCCTGATGTACATCTCTCCTGATTTTAAACCATTCATTCCCCTCTTGTTCTGTTCAAATCACTGCCTCTTGGTCTGTGCACAGGTCCCTTATGAGCACAATTAAGTGTACTGGAATACCCATTCTTCACAATGTTATTCATAGTGTATTATAACCAACATAGGTGAATGCCTTTGCATGCTCAATGTAATCATTAGGTTTCTGCGTCAACTTGAGTAGGGCAGGATTTCCAGAGGGTTAGCAGTTGGGATGTGCTTATTCCCATAGTGAGGAAACCTAATACAGGCATAGTTAATGCTCTGATGGGCAGCAACAAGCATCCAATCAATTAAAGAGACACTTCCTTGGGATATTTCACAATTGTAAGATAATAAACTTCTCTTTATATGTGTGTGTGTGTGGTACACATCTATATATTTCACTGGTTTTGCTTCTCTAGAAAACCCAGCTTAACACAGTCAATAAAGCACAAGTATTCTGTGCATTCAGCCAGTATCCATCTAATGGTAACAATGATACTCATTGTTCCATGTCCTCTTTTAAATTTCTGTTAGCTCCCTGTGGATGTACTACTGTAGCCATTTTTTAATTATCTTCAGCAAAATTTTACTTGCATGTGGTATTAATGATATTATCCAATTTATGTATCCTGTTGGGTCATCTTTCTTTGGAATGGGTAAAAATATATATCTCTTCCTACCAGTTCTCTAGGTAGATATCTTCTAAATTTCTTAGCATAGAAAAGTGAGCACCTACAGCACTACATTATTTTGTTGAAACATTTCAATTGGTATTCTGCCAATTTTTGAAACCTTGTTTTTTTCAAATGCCTTCAGTGCAGTTTGAACTTCTTCCTTTGGTGCCATCAGATTTGATCATATGCTACCTCTTGAAATGGTTGAACACTGACTCATTCTTTTTGGTACAGTGACTATATTGCTTCCATCTTCTTTTGATGCTTTCTACATTGTTCCATACTTTGTCCACAGGATCCTTCAATATTGTAACTCCAGGCTTACAATTTTTCTTCACTTCTCTCAGCTTGAAAAATGCTGAGCAAATCTTCCCTTTTGGTTTTCTGACCCCAAGTTTTTGCACATTTAGTTATAATACTTTGTCTTCTCAAGCTGCCATTTGAAACTTTCTATTCAGCTATTTTACTTAATTATTTAGCCAGTCACTTTAGTTAAAGAGCAAGTTTCAGAGTCACTTCTGACATCCATTTTGGTCTTTTCTTTCTTTTTAATGACCTTTAACTTTCTTCATGCATGATGTATGATGTTCTTGATGTCATCCCACACTCCTCTGGTCTTCAATCATTAGTGTCTAATGCATCAAATCTGTTCTTCTTGATATTTTCTCTAAATTCAGGTGGGATATATATTCAAGTTCATATTTTGGCTCCCATGGACTTCTTTTAATTTTCTTCAGATTCAGCATGAACTTGCATATAAGCAATTGATAGCCTGTTTCACAGTTAGCCACTAGCCTTATTTTGGCTGATGATATTGAGCTTCTCCATTATCTCTTCCCAAAGATATAGTCAATTTGATTCCTGTGTATCGCATCTGGTGAGTTCAGTGGGTACAGTCAACATTTATGTTAAAAAGTGTTCTTTGCAATCAGTAAGTTGTTGGCTTTGCGAAAGTCTATCAGGTGATCTCCAGCACTGTTTCTATGTATTTCCCAACTACTTATCCTTCCTCGTTATTTCCAACTTTAGCATTCCAATCACCAGTAAGTATCAATGCATCTTAATTGTATGTTTGTTCAATTTTACACTGAAGAAGTTGGTAGAATTCAATTTCTTCATCACTGGCTTTAGTGGTTGGTGTGTAAATTTGAATAATACTGGTTTTCTCTTGTAAATGTATGGATATTAACTTATCACAGACATTTACTTACTTCAACATAGATCTTGAAATATTCTTTTTTGAGGATATATATGATACTATTCCTCTTCAATTTGTCATTGTCATCATAGTAAACCATATGATTATGTGATTCAAGATGACCAATTTCAAGTCATTCCAGCAACCCAATGCCTACAATTGACAACTTCCAATCTTCCTAGAGTCAGACTTCTTGCATTCCATGTTCTGATTGTTAATGGATGTTTGCATCTTTTTCTACTCCTTTTGGGTTGTGCCACAACAACAAATGAAGATCCTAAAGGTTTTGCACGAATCACATTATTAAGACCAACTCTAGCATGAGGAGGGAGTGCTTCCCCAGTTGTATTTTGAGTGCTTTTTAATCTGAGGGGCTCATCTTCTGACACTATATCAGACAATGCTTCTCTACTATTCATAAGGTTTCCAGTGGCTAACCATTCAAAAACAGTCTGCCTCTCCCTCTTACTAGTCTGTCTTAGTCTGAAAGTTGTGCTGAAACCTGTCTACCATGGGTGACCCTACTTGCATTTCAAAGACTGGGAGCATAACTTCTAGCAACACGGCAATACACAAGCCAATACAGTGTTGCAAACTGATTAGAAAACTAGTCACGCACAAATACATATGAGCATAGTAAAGCTCTTCGTTGGTGCTGCAAATATTTACTTCTTGGATATTTTTGACTATGTGTGATAGATACTTTGTTCTGATTTTTATTAACATTTTTATCAATTAATAAAATTTTTTATTAATATCCTGTTAGCCATCTTGAAGTTAAACAAAATTCTGCATACATCACTTAGCATGGGCGAGGCAGATTAATTTTTAGGTCTATCCATAAACTACGCAAATGAAGAAAATAACTTCACTTAGCCACCACCCGTCTGTCAGTCTGTAGTACTGAGGTGGTTTGTGTGTTGCTATGATACTAGGAGCTAGTTCACCAGTATTTCAAATATCAGTGGGATCATCCATGGTGGAAGGTTTCAGTAGAGCGTCCAGATTTAGTCTGACTAGGAAGAAAGACTTTAAGGTCTACTTCCAAAAAAAAAAAAGCCGATGAAAACTCTGTGGATCACAACGAAATATTGTCACATATTGTGCTAGAAGATGTCACACACAGTACCAAGCAACATTTTGTTCTATTATATATGAATACATGGTTACCATGAGTCCCATAAGACTTATGGCATCTAACAACAATTTAATTTGTAAGGAAAATGGATTTGACCAAAAACACTAGAGAATGCTGTCTCATTCTGAACTTAGAAACAGAGGAACCCAGATCAGACTACATCAGGGGAACATGAAACTACTATCACACACCCTGAAAATGCAACATGTCCAACTAATCCAAAGGGACGGAGAGTTGACTTTGGGTGAGAAGCAAACTTGGTAAGTCAATGAGGGTGAATATTTGAAAATTGTTCCAAACATGATTGACAACAGCCCTTCTCAGACACTGCATGAGCCAAGGCAGCAAGAGGTTTAGTCCCAATCACTTGAAGCTCCTTGGTCAGTCTCTTTTCCCACTCTGATATACACATGGAGTCCAAGCTGCCCAGAAATGAGGTCTAAGGAGGAGACACACAGATAATATTATTGGCATGGGTAGGAAAATAAGAAATAGCAGTGGGAACTACAAACAAGAGTGTGAGCTCCTCAGGAACACACATCCCTAAGAGATTTTCAAGGCAGTGCCCTCTTCCTGCCCAGGTCAGTCTCTCCCCCTGTATTCTAGGTCCCTTTCAGGGGTTTCTCAGGACATCAGGTACTCCAACATTTTTACTGGATAATCAAGCCATCTTCTCCACTACAGTTTCCCAAAACATTTAAACAGGCTCAAGTCTTTCCTACATTAAAAATATCCTTCATCCACCCCACATTTCCTGCAGCTACAGCCCTAACAATTTCCTCCTCTTCTTAGCCAAAGTTTGCCAGAAAGTTATCTATCCTTGCAGTCTCCATATGCTCCCCTCCCACTCACTCCCCGATTCACTCCACTCTGTCTTCCACCCCCCTCACAGGCTTATAAAAGGTTCTCTAGGCTCAACAGTGACCTGGAGGTTGATAATCGAGGGATATTTTTCAGTCCTTACCTGACCTGAAAGGAGCCCTGGTAGTGTAGTGGGTTACTCACTGGGTTGTTAATCTCAAGGTCAGCAGTCAGCAGTTTGAATCCACCAAATTGCTCTTCAGGAGAAAGAGTAAAGTTGTTTTTTTTTTTTTTTCTCCCATAAAAATTTACAGCCACAGAATCCCTATAGAGGGCCACTGGGAGTCAGAACTGACTCAACGGCATGGAACCACCATCTTGTGTGAAATTTCAGCAGCAGTGACGATGACACACTTGACCTGCAGTCCTTCCTTGTCTCTTATTACTCTCTAGTCTCCTGGATTTTCTTCTAACTCCCTGGCTCTTCCTCAGTTGTATTTGTAGTCTCCTCGTCACTACCTGGAGTTCTGGCATGGGGCTGTAGTATACTGCGCTGGACTACAAGGTCAGTTTGAACTGCAAGGCTGGCAGTTCAAACCCACCAGACAATCCTAGGAAACCCTATATAAGGTTGCTATGGGCCAGAACCTACTCTAAAGCACTTAACAACAACACCTTCACTATCTGGAGTTCTGATGTGGTACTGTAGGCTAAGCACTGGACTGCTAACTAAAAGATTGGTTTCAAACTTTGCAAGTGATTGGTTCAAACCCACCAGCCACTCCTTGGAAACCTACAGAGTCTCTATGAATCAGAACCAACTTAGTAGCACTTACCGACAACAACAACCTCACTTCCCAACAGTAGAAATACTTCAGGCTTCCTGAGTCATCCTTAACCCCCTCGCTTGCTTTATTCAAAATGTCACCAAATCATATAAATTTGGGCTCTTTGGCTTTTGCTATTCTGCCCACTTCTATCTGTCATCCTTCAATCCTCTCCACCTTTGAGAACTAAACAGCTTTCTCCAGAGCAAAGACAGAGATTTGGCAAAGGTCATTCCGCTAATCAATGGCAACTTAGGTATTCCAGCCCTTGGTGCAGTGGTCATTCCTCTTTACCCTACTACAATCATATGATACCCAGGAAAGTCAGAAATTAATTTGGAATGTGATGCATTTATCATCAGGGTATTGTTGAGGAAGAACAGGGGTATGTGAGGGATCTTTCTAAGCAGAAAAGTTCTCCTTGGAGTTGTCAGGACCAGAAAAATTGCATGTATGTCCTTCCTGAGGTACATCCCCCAGTGAAACTTAAAATAAAATATTGAGCCTCCGACTTTCTCCATCTTATCTGGGTAACAGAGGGAGCTGATGACAACTGAGGAAGATAGTAGACAAGCAAGACTGGAACTTCAAGTGGTTTATGGCTGCAACTGTCAGCAAGAGGTGAGAACAGCAGACGAGACAGCAACACTCCCTGAAAGAATCAATCTGTGAAGCACGAAGCAGACTTGTTCTGCATGGCTCCAGGAAGCAAAATGAGGATCCTAGAGAAGGAGTTGATGATAGACAGATGTCAGCTCAATAGGAAAAAGATCTGTTGGGATGGTTCCACATACCAAGAGAGGGCAAGGCCAGGTAAGACAATTATTTGGAGGCTGTATGCCATTTTTTTTTTTTAATGAATATAGTCAAAAAGAATGTTGCACTGAGGAGAGTGAAATAATGCAAGATTTGGTTTTTATATCAGACCACAGAGCTAAGACAGTGCTGGGAGGTTTGACTTTCTCAGCATTTCTATGTGAACCAACCAACAATTGCCATTAAGTTAATTCTGACTCAGGATGACCATAGGAGCGTCTAAATAGAACTGTTCTCCATCGAGTTTATGGTGGCTGATTTTTGCGCCAGGTCTTTCTTCTCAGGAGCCTCTGGGTGTGCCTGAACTGCCAACTTTACAGTAGGCAGATGAGTGCATGAACAATTTACATCATCCTGTCACTGCTACTAAGAAAACAGCAGGCAGGTATGTCTCCTTATTTTATAAAAGTGGAAATTTACACCCCACACATGTCAGTAAATACCCTTGATTACACAGCAAACCAATAGAGGATCCAAGATTTCATTCATTTACTAAAAATAATGTTATAGAACATTTATTATGTTATACATTCTGTAGTAGACATGGTAATCCCATCCTCCCAAGGAGCTGACATGTAGATGGGGAGATACACATGTGGGCCCATTATCATACAGTGGAAGTTAGTAAGTCCAGGAGACTAATAAACACAGAGGAAGACATCTAACCCAGCCAAAGATGAAATAAGTGGTCAAAGAACATACAGATAGAGCCAGATCCTGAAAAAGCAATAGAATGTAACAAGGTAAAGAATGGGAACATAGTGAATGCTGTTGGTGGTCACTCAAGTTTCCTTTACTAGGACATGCTCTCCCTGTCCACCAGCTGTGAAGGTTGACTGCCATGGTTCACAGCTGTCCTCCTCTCAGAATAATTGCTCCTGGCCAATGGGGTCCTTCAACTGGGATAGCCCCACATCCAATAACAGATCAGACAATACAACGTGCCTCAATGTGGGACCATGCCATTGGTGCAACTCACCCCAGAGGTCTCCATGGGGTCTGTGGAAACCACATCCTTGCATAACTCCTTCCCCCAACCCTGTCCCTTCTCTGGTAAATTACGTGAATCCCAGTCTTTATCTCTGCTTCTAAAGAAGGCAACCTACATTATGTGGAAAGGATGCTGAAGGCAGAGGGAACAGTGTCTGCAAAGCCTGGAAGTCAGAGAGCTTGATGCAACATGGAGCTGCAGTAGGTTGGGACAGAGGAGAAAATTGGACTACATGTGTCATAGTATAAGTTTGGGCAGGTGGGCAGAGGACATAGTTTTATCTCCTAATATCTAGGCCAGTCTCATTCAATATCTTCATACTACCCATCAGACCTTTGATGTCCTACATAGCTTCTGAGATAGGATATTTCAGAAAGTTTTTATATGAAGATGTTACAAAGCAACATTCATTGTATTCAGTGGCATTTCACAAAGCAGGAACAAAGACAAACCTCTGGAATTTCTTGATTCTTAGACCACACTGTCTGTCACTGCAGAACTCGACACAAATGCATTTGCAGGAGAGCACATTATCTCGGTAGGTTATGTTTGTCCTCTCTTGCCTCTCCAGAAAGAAAAGAAGGAAAAAAATAGTTGCCTCCTCCCCCTAACACCTAATCCCTTTCAGTGGCTGCATCTTCTTTTCTTCCTGGCTTCTATTCATAAGGTCATGCCCCTGGGTCTCTGTTAGTACTCAGTTTTCATTCTAGAACTTTCCAATGCTTAGGAAGCTCTTTAATCACAGAGTTGGACTGCCAAGGAAAGAATGCTGATTAGAAAATTTTATTTCTAGAGGTCCTAGGGAGTGTAGAGATGGAATCATTCTTCGTCTTTTGTCTATCATACTGTTAGCACCAAAAAGATTCAGGAGGGGCAAAACTCAAAACATAGTCATGAATTTGAGAATTAATTGAAGAAATATATACATTCTTTAAAAAATGAGAGAGTCCAAGACATTAAAAACTAAGGATAATGGCCCAACTAGAGGCAGCTGAAATCTAGTTACTTTTTCTTAGGATGCATAGGATTCTTCTGCACATGACCTTTTTAAAGTGTTGAAGAACAAAGATGTCAGCTTGAGGACTAAGGTGCGCCTGACCAAGCCATGGTATTTTCAATAACCTTATATGGATGTGAAAGCTGGACAGTGGTCTTCTAAGGAAGATCGTAGAAGAATTGACACATTTGAGTTATGGCATTAGAGGAGAATATTGAAGGTGCCATTGGCTGCCAAAAAAATAGATCTGTGTTGGAAGAAGTGCAACCAGAGCTCTCCTTGGAGGCCATGATGGCCAAACTTCCGTCTCTCATACTTCGGACATATTGTTAGGAGGGACAAGTCACTGGAGAAGGATATCATGTTTGGTAAGGTGGAAGGTCAGAGAAAAAGAGGAAGATGGATTGGCAAAATGGCAGCATCAATGGGCTCAAGTGTGGCAACAATTGTGAGGTTGGCCCAGGATCAGGCAGTGTTTCATTCTGTTGTGCATAGGGTTGCTATGAGTCGGTACCAACTTGATGGCACCTAACAACAACAACAACAACAACGTAGGCAAGTAGGGAGAAAAAAATCCCAGAGTACCCAGACAGGGTTCACACTAAGGGATATGAAATCCAAATTCAGCCCAGCCTCCTGCATTTTGCTCATATCAGAGTCTAATCCTACTGAACATGTAGCCTTCTACAAGGGGGTTTCAAACAGTTTGTGGAAAATTCCATTATATTTTAATTCCATTTTCCCATGATCTTTCTGAAGTTCCCTTATTATCCTAAATCCTTTGCTAGGGCCTGGGAACTACAGAGTTAAAGATTAAGACAAAGTCTTATCTTTATAGTCTAGAAGGAGACATAGATATACCAACAAATATTCACAGCAAAATGGTCCAAGGACAGAAAAGAAGCACATTACTCCACCTGGGGGTAGAAGTGGAGGTCAGGTTAAACTTTCCCTTCATGGACTATGTAGAAAGACGCTCGTTTCTTTCTTTTTAGTGTATATATGATATGTATATATGATATACGTTGATACTAGATCATCTGCCATGTGTGAAGACTTCATGTCCTACATTGTTTCTTTGATTATAAACAATAGAATGATTCTGGATGACTTAAGTCAAAAATGTTTGATTAGATGACTCTGTTCTTGTTCACCGAATACAAGAAATGGCTAAAGGACTGAAATAGGACAAGAACTAGGACCCGAGCAGAAATACATGGTGACCCCATGTATTTCAGGGTAGAACTGTGCCCCATGGGGTTTTTAATTGCTAATTTTTCAAAATTAGATGAAACAAGGCCTTTTCTCTGAAGTGCCATGGGTGGACTCAAACCTCCAAACTTTTGGTTATCAGGTGATCACATAACTGTCTGCACCACTCACGGGCTTTTACACATCCAAGTAACAGAAGTTCCTAGACCATTGTAAATATCAGTGGGTTCCGAAAGAGTTTTCCTATTGTTATCTCCCTCTGAGTAAAACAGCATCTGATTGGATGATCCAGGGTCATTAGCCCAATTACTGAATTTATAGAAAAGATTCTACAAATGGAAGTGAGCTGCTCTTATCAGGAGAATGGAGGGTGGATTCAATATCCAACATGGTGCACACCGGCCACAAGGACCTGAGTTCTTAGTCAAGAAATACTTTATTAATTCCCAGAGATAGTGTACAAATGTACTGCATGAGAGAAATCCTCATTAAAAAGAAGAAAGCCAGCCCTTGGCAGGATAGGGCCCAGAAACTAACATTTTAGTAAGTTCCTTTATATCCATGCAAAGTCTTGATGTAGATCTGTAGGATAGGCACTGGATGGCTAACAGAAAGTTCTACAGTTCAAACCCATCAGCTACGCTTCAGAAAGCCTATCCTGGGGCACTATGAGTCAGAGCTAACTAAATGGCACTTAATCACAACAGTCCCCTGTGTCTACCAAGGTAACATCTGTGATCTGCTGTCAGCTTGCGCTGCAGTCACTACTAGAAAGGGCTAGCACTTTGGTTCTGAACCAAATTACCATGAAACCATCAATATTTTTCCTAGCCTTTTTAAACTGGCCATATTTAAACCCATTGTGTGACACCACTGTAGATAAGCCCTGGACTGCTAATCACAACGTTGGTGGTTCAAACCCACTAGCCACTGTTCAGAAACCCTTTACAGAGTTGGTATAAGTCAGAAACGGAGTCTACAGCATTTAGCAACAACAACATAACTATATTTATTACAAGACTTGAGAAAAATGGGGCTGAATTCCTCTCTGTACATTTGCTTCATTCTGGAATATCACCTAATTCTAGAAAGATAAACCTGGGGTTATGGCTCAGTCGGCATTGTTACCTATAAAGATTCCTATGACTGCCCATATGAATCCCTAGGGGGAAATGAGAACACTTGGAAGGTCTGGATTTCAGGGAAGAGTCAGGAATTATCTACACGCATCCTTATTGGATTCCTAGGCCACATGTCCCCCTACCTGGTTACCTGGTGATAGCCCCAGATGAGATATTGTGCCTCATTCTTCCCAGAGGCCAGATACCATGGTGAAAGACCAGGTCAGAAGTAGGAGACCTGACCTCCTCCTGAACATGCTGTATACTTTAATCTGAGCCCTTCCTTCCCAGGTTCCCAAACCACCTCATAACTTGAACTATTTTTATCAGAATTAAGCATTTTCATCAAGTGGTACTGAAAAAACAAAACAAAACAAAAGAAAAATGAACCCATCCTATTAACAAGTTCCTTCTCAGTTCTAATGCAGACAGCCCTGTATACTCTGTGCAACTCTGGGGAGCCTCAGGCAACATTCAAGCAAAGGGTGGCAGCCTATTGGATGGGTTGGTACAAAATCAGGCTCCTAGTTTGTACTAGAACTGTGGTGGCTCCTTATCAGGTTCACAAATGTATTTGTGGAAGGAACAAAGGTAGAAAGCAGGGGGAGAGTGTGGGAAGGGCTTGTGCTACTTGATAGGAAAGAATTCTTTCTTTTCTAAGGAGAAGGGAGAGGCAAAGAGAGAGAGGGGACTGCAGGGAGGGAAAGGATAGAAGGAAAAAGAGAAAGGGAGAAAATGTCTGAGCTACCCTCTGAAATTCAACTAGAAAATGACTTTATTAAGAATTTCCTTTTCACAAAGACCCAGGAAAAGCAGACAAAGGGAACCAGTAGGTACATCTGACAAAACAGCCTCTGACTTCAGAAAGAGTATTTTAACCTGTTCTAGAAAAGCACTGTTATTCTTTATTAATACAAAGTAACAAATAAACAATCCTTTGTATCTGAACTCTTTTCAAAAATGGACTAAAAAAAAAAAAATCTTCTCAAAACCTATCAGTGCTAGATTATTTAGTGTTCTTTACTGAATGCAGGGAGGGGGTTACAGGGAGGACAGTGGTAAAAATTCTCTGCCTGTGAACCTCCCTTCTGATTCAAGTCACAATGCAAACTTGGGGGCAATTTCAAGGTTTAACAATAGTATCCAACTAATCTTTGCAGGATTGCAAATAAAGGAGGTTGTATTCTCCTGAGTGCTATTAGCTCTAAGGTCTCTCCGCTCCTATTGTTAAAGAACATTCATTACCAGGCTCTCATATACAATCCTGAGAAGGAAGCAAATATGAGTCTGCAATGTTCTCAGTAGTTCTTATGCAATTGTCTCTTGGGGCTAATTAGAGCTGCTTTTGTAATTCACCAGCTATAGATTCCTTCCCATGCTCTCAGAGCACTGGGAGATTGGTCAACCCAAGTCATGATTTTGTGCTGACACTGCAGGTCCATCCAGTGACCCAAGTTAGTGGCAACCCCTCTGATGGCCAGCTTGTGACCAGTGGCCCTGGTCACACTGTGATGGCTACCCAATTCCTTGGTTTTCTGTTCTGGGCTGATCAGGTTAAAAGAAAGCTTTGCATATTGTGTTAGGCAGCATCTGCCTTATTCTCAGCTAATTTATTTTAAATTGGTTTAGTACAGACTTTTTACCTTGCAATATCTACAGAGCTATGAATTCATTTCCTCATCCACCCTCCTGAATTTGATCAAGGAATGAAAATTGTAAAGCTTTATAGGAAGACTCTGGAAGAACAAAGAGAGTCAAGACAAGCCAATTCCCAAACTGGAAAACAAATATTCCTTGTCCACAGTGGGAAAAGATAGCATAAGTGGTTACATTATCTTTTTAATAAAAGATAATGTCTGATCAAGTGGAAAAATACATGTAGTCATTTATTAAACTTTTGCAATGCGTTGTTGTTGTTGTTGTTATGTATCGAGTCAGTTCCGACTCAGAGTTATCCTGTTTAGGTTTCCAAGGCTGTAAATCTTAAAAGAGAAGAAAGTTTCATCTTTCTCCTGAGGAGTGGCTGGTGGGTTTGAACCACTGACCCTGTGCACCATTAGCACCCCTGCTGTAATATATCTGGAACTTTGCATATTTTATATTCATGCAACGCCCCCTAACAGCCTAATATGTATCTATAACCCTATTTTGGAGTACTGGTGTGGCACTGTAGGATAAGCACTAGACTGCTAACCCAGTGATACTAACCCACCAGCCTCTCCTAGGAAATTCTATACAGGGTCGCTATGAGTCAGAACCTACTCAAGGCACTTAACAACAATAAAAACAAATCCTGCTTTACAAAAAAAAAAAAGAAAAATGAAGAAAAGAAGAAACCACATCTTAGGGAGGTTAAGTAACTTGCCCAACATCACACAACCAGTAAGATTTGAACTTAGGGCACTTCCATTCAAAGACAGAGTCCTTTCTACATTATCTATATTTTTAAAACCCTTTGCTTTGACCTGCCAAGTAGCTAAACCAGGAGGTGATTTTGGGTGTTACAAAAGGATTCTTTACTTTCAAAAAAGGATTCACAACAGGGTTCCTTGAAATAGCCAACTCCCCATTGTGCAGAAAATATAATTCAAGCGACAAACTTTCTATTTACAAGAAACATTTCTGCACCACATCTACTGTGTAAAACAGAGCAAGGTTGTAACATAGCCACATAGTTCTTTTTTTAGTGGAAGCACCAATGATATAAGACCAATGAGGCTAATTGTTATGAAAGCATGTCGATTCCATGATTAGCATAATATCTGACATGGGGCAACCGTTCAAAAATGTTATCTTCCTTTATTTTTTTCCAGGTATCTCAAAATGCAGACTGCAAAAAAAGTGACTAAATATACTTTTTCTCCCTTTGAATTGATATTCATCTTTTGAATAGTGATTAGCCATGTGACTTGTTTTAGCCAAGTGAACATTAGTAAATGTGATACAACCAGAGGCTTGAAAAGTGTTTGAGAATTCTGGCTTTCCTACTTTCTGAGGTGAGAGCCTAGTTTTCACTTCACTTTCACCATGTGAATGAGCCCAAGCAAGCCTACTGGAAGATAAAAGGTCACATGGAGGAGAACCAAAGCGCTCCAGCCAACAGCTACCCAGACCCCGACTGCCAACCTGCCAGTCACTAGACATGTACAGGATACCACTGTAGGTCACCCAACAGAATTGTGGAATGTTAGCAAAAGCAAAAGAGAGGCTGCTATCATCAGTTGAAGCCAGCCCAGACCAAAAGAACTGGACAATCCACAGTATGAGCTAAATAAAATAGTTTTAAGTCACAAAGTTGAGAGATGGTTTTATACATGACACAAATTAATCACTGTTATAATCCTAATGCATTTTCTATCTGTTATATTTCTAAGTCTTACAATAAGTATATAAGAATCCCATTGTTGTTGTTGTTGTTATGTGCCATGGAGTCAGTTCCAACTCATAACGACCCTCATTATGGTTTCCGAGGCTGTAAATCTTTACAGGAGCAGAAAGCCTCATCTTTCTCCCACGGAAGAGCTGGTAGTTTTGAACTGCAGACCTTGTGGTTTGCAGCCTGATTCATAACCACTAGGTGACCAGAGATCCTTATAGAATGGCAATTTGTTGTTGTTTTTAGGTACCATCAAGCCAGTACCAACTCATAAGGATCCTATGCACAGCAAAAAGAAACACTTCCGGGTCCTACACCAGCTTCACAGTCGTTGCTATAGAATTGCAATAGAGGCTAACAAAGAGAGAGAACAAGGTGTCCAGCGTATAAACTGGGGCATAGTAAAGTTAAAGGATGCAGAAAATCACAGTTAGCATTCAGCTCTTCTGCCTCCCAGTTCAGTGATCTTTCCACTACACCAATCTTTTTTTCTGAATTTTTTACCCTAACTGGACCAATTCTGTGCTCCCATTGTAGTCTCTAGCCCTGGGGGAACCAAGTCAATTGGAGTTTTAAGTTAATAATAAATGAAGAATTTTTCCAGTGTGTCTCTTCATTTCCACTTCTCCCTTCAGATCTCTTTTGCAGGTTACTCAAGTCAGCCAGCAAACGAGGGGGGAAAGTGGATGAAAGGAGAGACAGAAGCTACAGTAATGTTGTATGACTAGAGGGTGTTTTTCACCTTCAAAGCACATTGACCATAAATTACAGGATATACTTTCACAGTTCACATTTCTGTGTAACGTTTACTTTTGAGTTCTTAAGCAAAGGAAGCCATGTTACTTAAAAAAAAAGTAATGCAAGAATGCTGAATGATGCTTTTGGATGTAGAATATTGAGGCGCTGTTATATCAGTGGTCAAGTTAACCTCTCCACCTTCCACAATGGAGATAGATAGCTGACAGTCTGCTCTGATGACAGGCGAAAAGGTGGCCTATCCCCACCTTCAACCATGAAAACATAGAGTCCCCAAAAATAATCAATAAGGTTTTTCTTCAAGTACAAGCAATATACCTGAACTCCTTCCATAAACCTCCATTCCCCAGAGACCTTGAGTTAGGAATGGAGGAGAAACATAACAGCAGATCCACACCAATATATACTATTCAAAATTTCACCATCATAAAACCTAAAACAGCAGTTGCTGTTGAGTCAGAAACCTTGTGTTTTTTGTTTTTTTTTTTTTAGATACGCCTGGGTGAGTTTAAACTATCAAGCTTTGGGTTGGTAGTCCAGAAACTTCTAAGTACTTCCCTATTGGCCACTAAATAATACAAGGTTAGTTAATAATGTAAATTCTAGCACATGTGGTTTATCTCAGAAAGCACACATTGCTGCAATGGTAAGATACTTTTCTATTCGGGGATCTGCTGTAGCCTAACCCATTTTTGTTTTAATTTTGTGTGTTTTAGGTGAAAGCTTACAATTTGGTCTTCCACTCAACCATTCATACACATTTTTGTATGTGTGATGTTGATTGCAATCCCAAGGTAAGGGTTTTCTTTCCACTCCCTCCCTGTGTTTATATACTGCTGGTCTTTTTCCCTATGCTTTCCTGCCATCTTAGATTTATTCCTGGACAAATGCTGCCCTTTGGATCTCCTATGGTTGATTGTTCTAAAGAATGTGTGCTTATACAGTTCACCTCATAGGTTGAAAGTTGAACTACGGGGGTGAGTTCAGTTTGAAACTTGAAGGGTGTCCAAAAGACAGATTCAGGTCTCCATTCCCTACCAGACCAGCAAGTATGGTCTTTATTTTTTCTAGCTTTGTTCCACATTTGTCTCTCATAGTATCCAGGACCTTCTAATGTGATTCCTTACAGAGCAGTAAGTCAGGAGTGGTAGCTAGGTACCCCCTATTTCTTCTCAGGATTGTGAAGGCTGAGGTTCCTGTAGTCCACTACTCCTTGGAACCAATTGTTTCTTTCTATCTTTGACTTTCTTCACTGTTCTTTGCTCCAGACAGGGAGAAACCAGTAACTGCCTCTTAGATGGCCACTCAGGAGCTTTTAGGATACAGAACAGGGTCTTTATGGACTATGTTATGCCAAATAACTTTGGTGTCCCTAAGATGATAGCCCTGAGTCCCCCAGGTCCAGTGACTCCTCTCTCAAAGGTGTTTGGTTATGTCTAAGAAGTTTTCATTCATAACTTTGTCCCAAAAATGCTCTAGAATATTCATGGAAATATTTATAGCACATATATAGAAATATCCTCTGTAAAATCTACATATATTTGTGGTTGCAGTCCTATTTTGTTGTTTTAACATGTTTGGATTTTCCTCCTGGTTCAAAAACCTTCAGGTGGGAGAGGGAGGTCACGCATCTATTCTAAGATGGATTCACTTGAACCCATCCAAAAGAACTGCCTAACCCTATGAGATGTGGGTAGTGGCTGGGGAGATAACCAGGGCCAAGAGAGATGTCAATTCAGTACACTCAGATGAGTGTAGGGAGCTATACTTTGTTTGACAATAGCTACAAAGTTGTCTTGGCAAGTAACTTCACCCCAGACATCTCAAAGGTGACTGTGTGAGCCCCTCTCTGGCCCCTGAAGTGTACTCTAGACAGATGAACCTGGGCCACTGTCCTCTCCTACACTCCCAGGCTCCCTGGGCCAGACTGAATCCTCCAAAACAGCCTTCCAAAAACTACTCCTGGTCTTCAGTTTTTCCACCTGCATTCTTGTCTTATTCATTCTGCCTTTGCTTCACTTCATCAAATGGGTCCCAATCATCTGCCTCCTTGCCAACAGTGTTTGTTTTCTTGTGAGTGACCCAGGCAGGGTGCACAAGCATTTGGAGTTCCCTCCATGAGAAAGGCAGAATAGCCCTAGTGATCCGCTGCTAACAAAAACACTGATGGTTTAAAACACCCAATGACTCCATTCCAGAAAGATCTACTGATCTGCTCCAGGCAGATTGTTGTTGCTAAGTACTTCTGACTCAGATCTGACTGAGAATTTCTGAGAACTGGTGAGTTTGAACCACCGAGCTTGTGATTCAAACCTCCTGCACTTATTCTACAGTGTCACACCAAGACTCCCCATAAAGATTACAACCTAGGAAAGCCTATGGGGTAGTTCTACTCTGTCACATGGAGTCATTGTAAGTAGAAAATCCATTTGACAACACCTATGATTTCTAGCCCTCCCCAAAAATTATCTTCCATCGAGTTAATTCTAACTCATGACAACTCAGATATATGTCAGAGTAAAACTGTCTTCCATAGAATTTTTAATGACTGATTTTTCACAAGTAGATCTCCGGGTCTTTCTTCTAAATGCTTTTGGGTGTACTCAAACCATCATTCTTTCAGTTGCCAACCATTGAAGTTAACAGTTTGCACCACACAGTAACTTTGACTAAACCAATAAAATCTCAAGAAGAAAATTTGCAAACTTTTCCAGCTAAAAAATGAACATATTAATTATTCAGAAAAAAAGATTTAATGATGGTCAAAGCAGCTTTTATCTGGAATCAATTTTTCTCTGAGTTATGTAGTCTTATAAGAGATTCTTGCTCTCCCCAAGTTTTCCACAGCCTTAGAAAGAATAAACCTTTAAACAGATTGTTCAAGAGACAACTGGAAGTTTTTAGTGGTTTGTACAACTGATAATTGGCCTCTGCTGGAGTTGAAATTATTTGACTGTTAAGTACCTCCCATAGCAGTCATTATTTCAGATGAGACAATTCAAAATGATCTAAATGAAAGGGCAATTATTAAGGGAGAGATGGTTAACTCTGAACAGCGAGTATAAGAACTTTGCAGGAGTTTATAGTCAGAAATTTTTAAACTTAATATTTTGAAAGAAGGTAACATAGGTATGACCTCTTCTAAGAGGTAGCTTCAGAAGGTTCATGGAAAAGTGGAATTAAAAGAAAATGAAATTTTTTCACAAACTTTCTGAAGCATTTAGCTCTTGTTGCTACCTTTGGGATGGGGTCATAGAATGTTCCTGTTCAAAGAAGATGAATACTTGGGTGACTTTTTACAAAACTCAAAACCCTTGTAAGGTGGAAACCTAATTGAGAAGGAAAACACCAGTGTTTTCCACACAGAGCAATAGAAAAGTAGTAAGATTGCACTTCATGAAAGCTAGAAAACAGTCAAGACACAGAAAAGCAAAGCAGCCCTGTTATGTTCATGGCATTTAGAGAACCATGGAATGTTCTCTAGTTGTTAAATGTCATCGAGTCAGTTCTGACTCAAAGCGAACCTGTTGTATAGGTTTTTCCAAGGAATGACCACTGACTTTAATCCAATTTGGTATGGGTAGTGACATGCTACTTTAGAAATGTTGAGAAATATGGGTATAAAAGGCATAGTTCTTAACCTATAATGTGCTCACCTTCAAAATTCCAAAATAGTGAGTTATCTTTTTCCTACCCACTTCCACCACATTTCCAGTGTCCAGAAATAGACATGAATAACCCAAAATAAGCCCTGGTGGCACAATAGTTAAGTGTTCAGCTGCTAACAGTCTCCCTCCATCGATACTTACAGCCTTGGAAACCCTATGTCATAGAGACTCTCTCCTACAAGGCCACTAGGAGTTGGAATTGATCCTATGGAAATGTTGGTGTTTTGTTTTATTTTTGCTTTTGCTTTTTAGTGTGTGTACAACAGAGACATCCTTCTTGAGCAGCTTTCACTCATCTGAAGGAATAAGAAGCAGTAATGTCATGTCATAGAATAGGGAAGTACTTAACCATGAGGTCTACAATAACAAGGTCATGGACACTCTGCCCATTCCTTGTCATATAATCCTCTGTGACATTTGAATAAAAAGAAGTGGATTTAAACACCAAGAGATGTTTCCTACTAGCTGTCTGCATATGGGTTGGTTGCAGCAGTGGTGGTAGTAGGAACCCCATTTCCCAAAATCTCTCCAGGAGAAATGCTACTCAATATCAGATTTAGTAAGATCTCTACCAGCTGTTCCGCAGGAGAAAGATAAGGCTTTCTGCTCCCATAAAGATTTACAGCCTCAGAAACCCTGTCCAGAGTCGTTATGAGTCGGAACCGACTCCACACACAGCTGCCACCACCACAGGGTCTCAGATAAACAGACAATTCAGTTTATACCAAGAAACAAGACAGAGAGGATCAAACAAGCACCTCGCCCAAAAGAGCCTGGAGACCTTTCTGAGGAAGAAATGACATTGGAACAGCCTTATAAGGAATTCAAAAGAATGATACTCAGGTACTTTCAATGGATTGAGAGAAGCTGCAGACAAAAAATCAAGGAAAACACAGATAACACTTTAAAAGAATTCAGGAAAACACTATAAGAATAAGGTGGTAAAATACATGAAAAAATTAGAAACCGTACAAACCCAGCACAAAGAAATCCAGAAGATTAATACTAAAATTTCAGAAATAGATAATACATTGAAAGGGCAAAGGAATACAATAGAATTAATGGAATGTTGAATTAATGAGCTTGAAGACAAATCTCTCTACTATTATGCTAAAGGAGTTTGGAGGTGGGAGAGACAGAGACAGGTAGGAGAGACTCCTTGGCAGAAGGAAAAAACAAAAAATGCACTTTCACAGAGCAGCTCCAGAGTTTTGGATGTAATATAAGGTGTGAGGCGTCAGTTTCCCACACCCAGTGGTGAAAAACTCTGACTGTGGAAGGAAAGTACAGCGATCTCTGAATTGCTTGGGATGACCCATGTGGACCCCTCAGCCTGGGCTAAGATCAGAGGCCAGGGCAATAGCCAGGCCAATACAGTGATACAGTGCTAAAAACCACCAAGCAGCTGTTGGAAAAAGAGTTGTGACAGATTTTACACATTTCTTTCCTCCTCTCCCCTGTCTCAACCTCACTGCCCAGCCCAGACATCTTCAGGTGGGTGGGAGCGCACACCCAAAAGGGTCCAGAGTTGCACTCACAGTTTTCCCACGACACAGGGAAGAGGTCCTTAGGAGCCTTATTGGTCCTATAGGCTGATCCTTTGGCTGCTTCTTATGATGTCTGACTCTGGGATTCAGCCCTAAAGTTGACCTGGTTGTTGCGTTATTGTAGCTACATGACATTGAGTCAGTACTGACTCATAGTGACGTTAAGCACAGCAGAACGAAACACTGCCCGATCTTGGGCCAACCTCACTATGGTTGCCACGTTTGAGCCCATTGATGCTGCCACTTTGCCAATCCATCTCACTGGGGGTCTTCCTCTTTTTCTCTGACCCTCCACCCTGCCAAACATGATATCTTTCTCCAGCGACTGGTTCATCCTGACAATATGTCCAAAGTATGAGAGATGAAGTTTGGCCATCCTGGTCTCTAAGGAGCACTCAGGCTGCACTTCTTCCAACATAGATCTATTGGTTCTTTTGGTTGCCCATGGCACTTTCAATATTCTCCTCCAACACCATAATTCAAATGCATCAGTTATTCTATGGTCTTCCTTATTCACTGTCCAACTTTCGCATGCATATGAGGTGATTAAAAATACCATGGCTTGGGTCAGGTACACCTTAGTCCTCAAGCTGATATCTTTGTTTTTCAACACTTTAAAAAGATCTTGTGAAGCAGATTTGCCTACCGCAATACATCGTTTGATTTCTTGACTGCTGCTTCCATGAGTGTTGATAGTTGATCCAAGAAGAATGAAGTCCTTGACAACTTCAATCTTTTCTCCATTGATAGGAATGTTGTTTATTGGTCCAGTGGTGAGGAGTTTTGCTTTCTTTACATTGAGATGCAATCCATACCAAAGGCTGTGCTCTTTCATCTTCATCAGTAAATATTCTAAGTCCTCTTCACTTTCAGCAAACAAGGTTGTACCATCTGCATATCACAGGTTGTTAATGAGTCTTCTCCAATCCTGATGCCACATTTTGCTTCATATAACCCAGCTTCTCGGATTACTTTCTCAGCATACAAGTTGAATAAGTATGGTGAAAGGATACAACTTTATTGCACACCTTTCTTAATTTTAAACCATTCAGTGTTCCTATGTTCTGTTCAAACAACTGCCTCTTGGTCCAGGTACAAATTCCTCATCAGCACTATTAAGTGTTCCAGAATACTTATACTTCGCAATGTTGTCCATAGCTTGTCATGATCCACACAGTCGAAAGCCTTTGCATAGTCAACAAAGCACAGGTAAACAAACATCTTTCTGGTATTCTCTGCTTTCAGCCAAGATCCATTGGACATCAGCAATGATAACCCTCATTCCATGGCCTCTTCTAAATCTGGCATGAAACTCTGTAAGTTCTTTGTCAAGTTGACCTTCTAGGGACCCTTTATTCTTGCCTTCCTAGCAAAAAACAGCAGGTCTGACCATACAGACAAACTGTATGTGCACCTTGTAAAACCCCAACATAAAAGGTAAGAGCCAACACCAACTACTATATACAAGGATGCAGCTATTTTGAGAATTACGCTGTGCATACGTTGATACCTAACTGACCATCAGAGAAAAATAATGGACAATCTTTCTTCTATTTATTTTTCAATGTCTCTCTGTGGACCTCCACGGTGGTGACTAGAAGAGGCACCTGAGGGAGAGGACACCCCCACCAATCACTGGAGGTGTCTATTGTGCACGCACACTGACCCGGGCAGCAAAAGCTATCGGTCAGTCAGCTACAGCTTTATTTGTGGTTTTGTGTGGTGGTTTTTGTCTCTGCTTTTATATTGCTTCTGTTTTTTGGTCCTTTTGCCTCACTTTTTTCCTGGGGGTTAACACTTTCTCTCCCTCTGTTACCCAAGAAGAGACAGCAATCATGGCCATATAGCCGAGATGCAAGCATACCCCGTAATACCCCACCATCTGTACAGGAGCCCATACCAGTCACTAGACATTGAACTTGAAAAGGGAAGCCTATCTCCAGATCACATCCACCAGGAGACATTCAGTAAGCTTAACAACATGCAACATACATTCATTTAATCATTGAAAACACACATAACTACTGAAAATGTCCAAGAAAAAAACAACAAAAGCTGTCGGACATGTCCAAAAACCTAAAAGAGTAACTGAGACAAATGTGCTGGAGGCAGACATAGACTACCCAGTAGAAGAAGAGCAGGCTTTGAATCTGCCTGAGAAGGAATTCGGAAGAAGGATATGGAAAGAAATTCAAATGTTCCAGAGAGGGATGGAGGAAAATAATGAAGAAGTCATGAAAGTGCTTCAGGAGCAATCAAATAAGATAGATATAACAATGGAAAT
>NW_006408645.1:9173272-9216917 GCF_000296735.1 Chrysochloris asiatica
CACCACAAAAATTAACATAATGACAGCAATTAATTCATACCTACTGATAATTACACTGAATGTCAATGGATTAAATGCACTAGTGAGGAGACAGAAAGTGACAGAATGGATAAGAAAATAAGACCCTTCAATATGCTTGCTGCCTGCAAGAGACAGACCTTACCCACAAAGACAAAAACAGACTAAAAGTTAAAGAATGGAAAAAAATATACCAAGCTAATTGCAATTAAAACAACAACAACAAGCAGGAGTGGAAATATTAATCTCTGATAAAATAACCTTTAAGGCAAAAACCAGCATAAGAGATAAAGAAGGGCAGTATCTCATGATTAAAGGGTCAATTGAGCAAGATGACATAACCATAATTAACATCTATGCTCCCAGTGAAAGAGCACCAAGGTATATAAAGCAAACCAAACTAGAACTGAAGAAAGAGATAGATAAATCTACAATTATAGTGGGAGATTTGAATACACCACTTTCAAAAAGGGATAGAACAGCAAGCAAGGTTGTATCATCTGCATATCACAGGTTGTTAATGAGTCTTCCTCCAATCCTGATGTCATTTTTTCCTTCATAGAACCCAGCTTCTCAGATTATTTGCTCAGCATACAGGTTAAATAAGTATGGTGAAAGAATACAACCTTGTCACACAACTTTCATTTTAAACCATTCAATGTTCAGAGATACAAATCAAAACAACAATGAGATATCATCTCACACCATCAATAACAGCAATGATCAAAAAAATAAAAGACATTAAATGCTGGTGTGGGTGTGGAGAGACTGGGACCCTCTTACATTGATGGAGATACCTTCTTATCCAGCAATTCCTATATTTGGTGTTTATCCTTAAGACATATGAGCCATAACACAAGTAGATATATGCACACCAATGTTCATAGCAGCACTATTTATAATAGCAAAAGGATGGAGACAGCATAAGCACACATCAATGCAAGAATGGATAAACAAACTTTGGTACACACACACAGTAGAATATTATACTACCTTGAAAAATAACAATGAAGCTGCAAGCCACCACATAAGATGGACGAACCTTGAGGACATTATGCTGAGTGAAATCAGTCACAAATGGAGAAATACTGCATAGGACCATTATTGTAAAAGATTTAGAAAAAGTACCCACAGTAAAACGGGGGGAAATTATTTGTTGGTTATCGGGGTGTGTATGGGGTGGGGTAAGGAGAGAGAGGGGAAGGTGGAGCACAGGGTATGGAATAGACACAGGATAGTTTGTGTGTTGTAGGGAAGGGACAATACACTGGAAGGGGGATAGAGAAGGAAGAACAAAGTGAATGGGAGAAAAGTTAGGCAGGTTTGCATGGGCTAATGGGACAGAGGGAAATAATGATGTAAGCACAACCTTGGAACAACAGGGCTCTGGGATATAAGGATTGAGGCATGGTTTGAATGGGTAAAAGTGAAGAAATAATGTTAAGATGCTTGACTGATTTTTGAATCTTGGTTTCCCTACCTACTATTGTAAAATAGACACTTGACAGGGAGAGAAAGAAATATTCAGAAACATCAATATAGAAAGCTTCTAAGTCTGTCTTCAGCCTATAACTGAATGAAATACCTAAACTAGGGCTAGAACTTTCCCAGTGAAGGAGGCTTCCTGCGGAGCCTCTGCATTACATAAGACCACAAGTGGAATCCTGATCCCCATCCAGAATCATTTGAGGATGGAAATTTCCACTTGAAAGGACAAGCAAACCAGCTTAGAGTGACTAGAAGAACAGAAGATACTTCTTGAAAGAAGACCAACAGGAAAAATCAAGAACAATAATGGCAGTCTGACTGAATACTACAAGAACAAACAAGTTGTTCCTGTGGGAGCCATCAAGACAAGTGGTCAGGTCTCCTCAGGGAAAAACCCCTTCCAAGACTAAAACTCAAGGTAAATACACAAGCAGGTGTGTGGTCTTGTTGCTGACCACATTGGTCTACTGATAAGCGGAAGTTGGGAAAAACAGCAATGAAGATGTGAGTTAAGTCTGACCACATTCAGCAGACTCCTGTTAACCTGGATTGAGACCTGGTTGGCCAGCAGTATGACAAGACCTGAGGACTCCAGGGCCCAATGTCAAAGACATGGCCACAGAGGACTAGAGTGGAGTATGAAGCATCCAGATGATTTGAAGTGAGGGGAGAGGCACAATAACACCCATACTTTACAGATAGTACCCACTTGACCTGGCTTCAATGGATGGGTGATCAGAACTTTACTAGAGGAAGAAAGAAAAGGAAAAAAAGAGCAATCTGCTACAATTTGATGAGCTTGACCTATGCTTGTGGATGGAGTAGGTAAAAGAAGGGAACAATCTTTATGTCCAGATAAAGAACAAATCTTTACCCCCTTGGTACACAGGGTTGACAATGATGGGCAACTTAAGACACTGGCTAACCAAAAATGAGGGGGCTACAAAAGTAAGAAGCTCTGGTAGCATAGTGGTTACGGATCAGGCTGCGAACTGCAAGGTCAGCAGTTCAAAACTACCAGCTGTTCCGCGGGAGAAAGATGAGGCGTTCTGCTCCCGTAAAGATTTACAGCCTCGGAAACACTGTACAGGGTCGCTATGAGTCAGAACTGACTCCATGGCACATAGACAGCACCACCACAAAGGCAAGAGGAGACTGGCTTACAAGCTTTCAATAGGGAACCTAATTCCAGAGGTGCAGGGAAAGGTAGAGTCTCCACCGGGTGGTTTCCAACTTGTCTGGATAGTACTGATGAAAGGAGATGGGGATAAATCTCTTGTGGTTCAATAGTGAATGATTGCTATCAGGACTGACTGTGAGTGCTGGAAAGGTAAAGGTGGATGTTTTGTAACAAAAGGAGGGGAATAGTTGATTTTGCAGTCTAGGAGCAGAGGTCCCTGGGACCATCAAGGGATAAAAGCAGACTGCAGGACCCTAGTCAGAGAAGCAGTGACGCCAGAGATGGAGTCAGAGACCAGAGACAATGACACAGAGGGATGGAGCGTCTGGGAACTCTAGACTCAGGGAGGGAAAGGGACTGTGTGCTGAAGGCCGTTGGGGGCAGGCTTGCAGGGTTTTAATGATGGTTGTTTGATGATGCATGGAGGGGGTTGTAATCACTGCAATTAAACGAAATAAGATAGGATGAATATATAACTAATGTTCTCCCATGTAAACTATCACATAATTCACAATAAAAACTTTCCAAAATAATTAGAAGAAGGGAAGGAATAAAAGAAAGAAACAGAAGAAAGGAAAAGGAAAACAGAAAGAAAAGGATAAAAAACTGGGGAAGTGAAAGAAAATAAAATTTACAAGGAGAAAAGTGAGGCAGGGGTAAGACACAGAGAGTAGAAAAATATGGGGAGCAGGGCCCTGGGGTCAGCATCCTTTGCCAATCAAGAACTCACGGGCTAGAGGAGGGAATGGAATAGCTTGTTCTAGATAGAGTTCCTACCGAACTAAATGTTGTCTGGAGTCAGGGCACCTGATTGGGAAGTAGTTTGTGCTGACTTAGAAGATGACTGAGGTCAGTGTATTTGTTCCAGAAGGAACTCTTTTGGGCTCAGAAAGGAGCTGGAGACAGAACAGTTGGTTATGGAAGGATATCATACGCTCTCTGGGGTAGACAAGACGAAGCAATGCACATTCCATTGATCTTATATAGTCAAGTTTAGCTACATCCAGCCTGGGGGGCAGATACCCCCAGTGCAGCTCTGACCTCGGTCAGAGACATGACCCTGCAGGGGATGGGATGCCACTAGCCACTGGGTGGGTGAGGGTGGTTGCTGGCCATGCTTCTGGTCAGGAGGGTGTGGGGAACAAGAGACGATACCACCTTTCTCATTGCCAGGCACAAGAGTGTGTTTGTGTGGTCAGGCCACTGCCTCTACCAAATGCTGCTTGCAAAAGTTCAAAATGGCCTAGCTACGTCAGTCCAGCTGACAGTTAAGCAGTCTGTCTCTTCTCTAACTGCCTTTGTTTAACTTCTACTCCTAGTCGGTATTCAATCCACTTCTCTATTCTCTCCTCTGGAGTTGAGGGTTCTAGGATTTTCATTCACATCTGTTTCCTGAAGTCTCTTGTGTCTTTGTTGTAGAGGGTCTACGTAGAATATTTCGCTAGTCCACCAGAAGTCCTCTTTATGGAAGCAGATTACCTTTTCCCATGGAAGGTTCTAACCGCTAGCTTTCTTATTAACAGATGAATACAGAGCCATCGTGCTACCAGAGTTTGATATAATAAAACAATTTACCAACACCAGGTCTCTGCTAGTACCTGCCAGTGATTGTCATGAATAAGAACAGAACTAGGTTGATCCTCCATTAAACAAAGCTTCACCAAACACCATCTTTCACTCAGCAGCTCACTTCTGAGAGCTCCTCACTCTCCTTTCATGAGTAACATTTTAAAAACAGTCAGAGCAAATGAAGTCACCTCAATGGACAACTCTTCAAAACAGTGAAAATAAGGACAGAGAGATGGCTCTGGCAGTCAGAAATCTCATCAGAAATCCAGCAGGAGGAACAGCTATGTTGATAAATCAATCAAGGGAAAAGAACACAACTAGAGCACAATCAGAACACTTCCCCCATACTTGAAGAGCCCTCAAGGGCCTAGTCATTTAAAGCAGATAGAGGCAGAACTCAAGTCTGATGAATGCAACCTGTGTGCTTTACTTCCCATGTAAAAGCTTCACATAGTCCTCAAACTCTATCCCTGCTGAGTTCTCCATAGTAGAAACTTCAATATTAAGGACCCAGATATTGAGCTTGGCACAATAAAGTCTTCAGGGATGATGACCTACATTATTTGGAGTAATGCTAGCTGGTGCAACAAATAAACCTATATTATATTCAATTGTTCAAGCACAATTGGCATTTATTCCATGTTCACATAACAATTCTTGGCAGAGAACTGATGTGTCCACATGGTCATCTAGGGAGTCAGTTGATGCTCAACATGAATCTTCAACACATGGCTTCCAAAGTCACCCTGAAAATTATCTCCTTTCCGGGTAGTTGAAAAAGGTGAAGGGCATGAAGGACTTAGCATAGGAGGCTTTTTGGGCTAAATCTGAAAGTGGTTACACATCATTCACACCCACAATCCACTATAAACTCCAGGTATATGAACACACTAAACTGCAAAGAAGACTTGGAAATGTAGTCAACTCCCGTACTTTGGAAGGAAAAAAATATATTCATATATAGCAGTGGGCTTTGCCTCAGCACCAGTCCAACGACAATAATTAATTAGCTCACAAATTTCTAGCATTCTTTTTCATGGATTTTGGTGCCTCAAAAGAGGAATAAAACTCTATATAGACACTTCAGAATCTTGTTTCATATATTTATGTATACATGAGAACAGGAGACTATGAAGGCTCTGCTTACTGTACCTCAGCATCACTCAGCTGAGTGCTACTTAAAGTGTATTAGCAACTGACTCAAAGGCTAAAGTTTCTGTTTGGGTCCATAGACAATACTGATAAATAGATAAATAAGTATGCACAACAAATATAACAGTACTACTTTTGGTGTGGCTCTGTGGAATAAAGCACTGGACCACAAGGTTGGTTTGAACCACAAGGCTGGCCATTCAAACTCATCAGCCACTCCTTGGAAACCCTATACAAAGTCACTATGAGTCAGAACCAACCTAACGGCACTTAACAACAACTTATGCAAAGGGAGCATGGTGACTCCATAGGATAAGCACTGACGTGCAAACCACAAGGTCAGTGGTTTGAGCCTACTAGCTGCTCCTCAGAGCAAAATGAGGCTTTCTGCTCCTGCAAAGATTTATAGCCTTGGAAAGTTTACACAGGGGCACTATGAGTTGGAACTTACTCAGTGGCACTTAACAACTACAATTCAGGCAAAACTCCATTGTCACGCTATAGGTTTATCACAATAAAAAATAGACAGTTCAAATTGGAACATTCTTTCCATTAACAATATATAGAATTTTTTCTTTTTCGTTTGCACCATACTATAGCAAGGCCCACTATGAGTCAGAACTGACTCAACAGCACTTAACGAAAACAACAACAATAGCAAAAAAAGATTAGATTTTGAAAACCAATCCAGACTCTTGAATTATTGCCTGTGTGACTTTAGCCTCTCCATCTCTAATATGGAAATAAAGTTAAGACAACAAAGTATCACGTCATACTCAACCCAGTGTCAACAGAATTGAGTTCATTGGTAGATGTTAAAGTGAGTGGTGGGCCCAGGGAAGCAGATGTGACTACGAGGTTTTCTGTTTGTATTCTGACAAAGTATAGTGGTGTGAGGTGAAATCATTTCAGCTAAATTTCAAGGGTAGGGAGCAGATAAGGAGCTTCAGTGAAAAGCTCTTTCTTGGCTTCTGCAAATGAGACATTCTTATTTCTCCTTGAAAGCAATTGATGCAGCACCTCCTCCAGAAACCTCTATGACCCCAGTGGGCAGGTGCTCCTGAACTATGACTCCACAGCCCCTCCTCGGAACTTTTGTCTACTGTCATTGCATTCATCCATGAAGAGGCCATAATTATTTATTTCTTTCTACAGTGAGGTCCTTTGAGGGCAGAACTGCATCTTATTTATATCTTTATTGCCTGCCAAAACATCTGGCACTTAGCAGAGCATAAATGAGTAAATGACTAAGTGCTCAGTCCCAGTGATGCCCCACTGGCATTTCAGCAGTTATCTGGAGGAAGGCTTTTATGATCGGTACAGCAATGCAGACCATAGGGAAGAGCGATGTGCACACCCACTACCCCTAGCTCTTTCTGAACCAATCATTAAAGTCTTCATCAGAAAGCTTTTAACTAAGACTTCTGACAGTTTCCTCAGGATACTGTGGTATCAGACTAAAGGCTGGATTGAGAAAAGCAGAGAGGATAAGAAGGCCACAGTTTCTTTTCATTGACACTATAGAGAAAGACTCTAGTTCTGTGTGTGTGTGTGGGGGGGGAAACATATATGTATCTTGAATGGAGTTAATTTTTTTTTTTTTCCTTTTCAATAAAAACTGAAATAGGGTTATTTTCTTAATAGCTTGTGGCAGCTTGTTTTCTATAGCAGCTCTTAAATTGAGCTCAAACGGTAATAATTGACTTCAGAGCAACTGAAGCAGTTGGAGGAAAAAAAAAAGAAACCTGGATGAGGAAAAAGAGGAGAAAGGCTCTGGCCAGGGAGCTGGTTGGATTTTTCCCTCCTCTTTTTGAGATTAGTTATCATGAAAGCACAATATCTTTCTTCTGGGCCTGGAAGAATCAAACGAAGACTAACAAATCACACAGTAAACCACCTATAAACTGAACGATTACTCCAAGTTAGATGATGTATTTCTTTCGGGAAATGTGATTTGAATTGCTGAGGTTTTTAAATTCACCTCAGGATGCTCCCGAGCCAGGCTGCCAGTAACAGGAAAATTCCAAGCTATTTGGTATTCTCTCCCAAGCGAGCTGGACGCCATTATTATATGATCACAGTTGTTATTTAACATTCGATGAGTATCCACAGGGGTTAGGCATTGTTCAGAATCCATTAAAGAGAATGTCTGTCTTCAATCCTTTTGCATCCTGGAAATGATAAGAGAAAGTAACACAGGGAATAAAATATATCTTACAGACTGATTGTGACCTATGCCTAAGATCCTGGATACTGCTTGGGTAGGGGTAGCATCTTCCACAGGGAAAGAATGTCTGTCCTGAAAGACAGGGGACTCCAACACTCAAGGCATTTCACATGGGAATGCAATGCATTCTCAGCCCTAGGCTTAAACAGTAGAAGAGTCTCCTGCAACAGTTTTATTTGTAGAAGACAACCTTGTAATTTTTTCTTCTTGTTCTGGCAGATAAAATGATCAGTTAACATGAGTGATTTATGGAAATAAATCTCACCTTGGAAATTAATCTCAGCTGCTCCTTGGAAACCCTATACAGGGTCACCATGCATCAAAATTGACTCTACGGCACTTAACAACAACAACAAATGGAGTCCTGGTGTGGCACTGTGAGCTAATGTGTCGGACTGCAAAGTCATTTGAACTGCAAGGTTGTTGGTTCAAGTTCACCAGCTGCTCCTTGGAAACCCTATACAGGGTCACTATGGGTCAGAATCGACTCAATGGTACTTCACAACAACAACAATGAGAAATTAACCAGTGGATAGGTGAAATGCTAGAGCTGGGCAGAAGAGGTGAGGCTGCATATTTTGAGAAGGGTAGCAAAGCTATTTGATGACAAGGGCCACTTAGCGCTAAACCCATAAAGAGCCACTCTTTCACCTTCCAACCTCCTACCTCTCCATTCTACCAACACACATACTCATAAGTAAAAAATGAAAGATAAGGATATTAGAAAAGAAAAGAAGTTAGAGAAAAAAGGCTCATCCATAAGTTTGCCTCTCGTATAAAAATCCTTTAGGTGATGTTTTTGGAGATGGTAGAACCATATGTGGTTTCTGAGGAGCCTCAAGAGCAAATTTAGTTCATCTTCTGTTAGTCTCATATGTCAGTAAGAGCCCAAATTGTTCAAGGAAAGTGACTCTGGGTCTTATCTCATTATTAGTCCAGAATGATTCATAACAAGGTAGCTCTAAAATGATAGTATTTTCCAAAAACTCTGAAGAGATAGTTTTGCTCATTCAGATATGGGTGACTTTTTCAGAAAATTTAATGAGGGGATATACAAGGGACAGAACTAAAGAGGCAAAAAAGCGGCCTTCCATTTTGTTTGCACATGTTTCTGCAATACAGTCTTATATTTAGAAAGGTACTCATCTATTAACAGTCACAATGGACAAATCCATTCTAGAATTTATCCTTTGCTTTGGTACCTAGATATTAGCTGGCCAGTTTGGTTGTGAAAATCCATTCTATATGTTATAGCAAATCCATGCCCTGCTCAAATTTTTACTAAATTCCCTTGAAGCTTTTGTTCTTCCTGCTACATGAATCTAACTGATTAGCTGGCTCTCCATCTAACTAATGGTCCTAGGGAAAAAGTGTAAATGAAACAAGCCCATATAGGAGAAAAAAAATCTGTGATAAATTCACACATTAAAAATGCACACATAGACAATTGTTAACCTTAGCCCTAATTCTAACCCTAACTAGTAGATAAGTTTTTTTTCTGTGTGGGCTTTCTCCACATGTCCTGTTTTTCTGGTTACTATAACTAGCATCTCACTCTCCCTACTCACTCCCTCGCTTGACCTGCTGCTGACCAGGGATGAAACATCTTGACTTCACCAAAGTCCCACTTCCACAACATCCTTATGTGTGGCATCCTGTCACTGATTCTTCAGCCAAAACAGTGAGTGTTACACTGCAACCAAGGACAGAGGAATCGACAACTTGAACCTAATTGTTCCACAGCCCCATGCTTCAAGAGTACTTTTGAAATACCTACTGCATGCCCACACACCCCCCAAAAGGAATTTTCTCCTCAAGTTCTTTAAACTTTTACTGAGGTGTACTTTCTCCTTCCAAACTCTTTTGGTATCTATCCACTTATAAGACTGCTTCTAGATCCCCAAATTCCTTTTCAGTTTGAACAGAGGGCAGAGGGTAAAGGGTTAAGTTAGCTTCTGTTTTCCTCAGTACACCATGATTCTGTCCAGAAGCTCCATCAGCACATGATCAACAACCGTTCCTAAACAGCTTCTAATGTAGTATGTTTTCCTCTCAACCATAGAACTCATCACTACTACCCTAGTTCACATTTTTATCACTTCATGTCTAAGCAAGATTCTTCCCTGCTTTTAGTCTCTTTCCCTTTCAATTTAATCTGACACCAGCAGATACATCATCTAAAAACCTGCTTCCCTGAAGTCGCACACTCCTCCCCCTCTCAGACACCATTAGTTGCTTCTCGCCAGCACTCACATTGGCAAACACATTTTAAAACCTAATTTTTCAAGAAAAATCTTGAAAGGCATTTAAAAAGAGTCTCAATCTATCACCACCTAAAGAGAATCAAGGCTGATCAAAAAGTAAAGCTACAATTAATGCACCATTAAACAGGAGCTGTTCAGTGCATGGAGGTCAAGGAATCCAGTCATGTTTTCCATGTATAATAATAATTAATAACAGAAGATATCTGCACTGCTTCACATGCTCAGAACACTTCACAGACATATTCTAATTAATTACATAGATAAAGATATTGCAGGTCTATCTTTTGATATCCGAGGATTCATTAAATTCCACATTTGGTTAACAAAGTAATTTCCTGCACTTCTGAATTCCTGAGCATGGTGGAAGGAACAGAGAGAGGAGGAGAAATGGCAAATCAGAGTTACTTTTGACCCTTCCTTCACATCCTGGGAGTCAGTAGGAAAAAGTATGTGTGGGGCCCTCAGACATATAAATATCATTGCTCTTAGGAAAAGGGGTCTAGGAAGGGCCTACCCTGTCATCCACCTTAGGTTCCGTGACCACCATCTTACACACACTTGCACCCTGGGTGTGGACACACCTTGTTGACCAGGGAAACCCCTGCCCACTACACTACAGGAGGGACAGAGGTCTTTCCATTAGTTTAAAGAACCCGAGGCCTTTCTGAGACCACTCTGCATGCTGTGGTTATAAAATAACACACACACACACACACACACACACATACACAAAAGTCCCTAGGACCCATCTCATAGTCCCAGAGCCCACTCTATTATTTTGTTCCCCTGGATAGTTCTGCATGGCTCACATAGACCATTGCTAGACCTTTAACATTCCTCTTTGAACTCACCCAAGAACAAACCTTGGACCCTGGAGGCTCACTTCTAGACATCCAGCTTTGCCATGACCTACAAGAGCACGGACTCTCACCTTCCTTTGGATCTAAGTCCATAGAAGCCTAGTTTATGTGCTAGAAGAGAATTGAAATACTACACATTCCTAATGAAAACATTTGGAGACAGTTCTCCACCAGGACTTCTGGTGTGGTGCTGTAGTGTCAGCGCTGGACTAGAAGACACAAAGTCAGCAGTTTAAATCCAACAGCTCCTCCTCAGAAACCCTATACAGAGTTGCTATGAGTTGGAACTCACTCGGGAGCACTTAAGAACAACAAGTGCCTAATTGTCATGGAGTATAACAAAGGCACAAATGTACTACAGGTAGAATCATTACATGCACTTGCTCAGATCTCAATACTAACTTCTATACAATATTATATTGTGGAACAGAGCCAACATCATACTGTGGAAAAGGATTGAATTCTGTAACAACTGGTCTTGGTTTCAAATCATAGGTCTGTCAAGATGAAAGGGTATACACAAATTTAAATGAGCCTGGCATATAGTAACTACTCAGTAGAGGTGTTTGTTTCGTGCCAGTTAAGCTATTTGCCTCTTGTTGGGTATTTTCAAGTAGGTTTTTGACTCTCAGTGAGCCCATGTAATAGACTAGAACGAATTGCCCGATCCAGTTTCCAAGGCTTAATCTTTACAAAAGATCACCAAGGCTTTCTCCCACAGAGCAGCTGAATGGGTTGGAATCACCAACCTTTCCTGGTATGGTGCTGTGGGCTAATGCATCAGACTGCAAGGTCATTTGAACTACAAGGTTGGTTGTTCAAGCTCACCAGCTGCTCCTTGGAAACCCTATACAGGGTTACTATGGGTCGGAATCGACTCAACAACACTTAACAACAACAACAACACTTAACTATTTGCACCACCAAGAACAGTATCTACTACTGGAGAATCAATTCCAACTCATAGAGACTGTATAGGACAGACTAGACTGCCCTAGAGGCTGCAATCTGTACAAAAGCACACTGTCACATCTTTCTCCCATGGAGCAGCTGGTAGGTTCAAACCACAATCATTTTTACTAGAATTCAAGCACTTAAACCACTGTTTCACCAGGGATCCTTCATTTTCTTTTTACTAGTGCAGTAATCAGGCCTATAGCCACTCTTCCTGCAAAATAATAACAAAATAATCATAGTAGGGTAACACAAACTAAAAGAGAGACTTTGACTGATGGAACGAAAGAGCTGTTTTTATGTTCTTATTTCTGTAAGAGTCAGAGAAAAAGATTCCCACAAGATTTCTACGCTCCAAAATTTCAAAATCAGCCTTAACTGCATCAAACAATTCTACCCTTTCCCAATAGATCTCCTCAGTCACCCATATAGTCCACTGATATTCTAAGAATGACAAATCCAGATTATTGGGTACCCCTTTCAATATTCATTTTTCCCTCCAGATATAAATGGATATTCTTTGATATTTCCACCATACTCTTGGTTACAAGGGGCCATAACTAGGTTCAAGATATGGATGTTAAGTATCAGAAAAACAATGGCACAAAGAAACTTCATCTTTAAGGTATCAATTCCTCGGGAGTTCATGAGGTTGGAAGCAAAGTCTGAATGTTTTCTTTCCCTTGTTAGTTCTGATTGCTATTAGACTTGTATACTATGATAAACACTTCAATGTTACAACAACCTTATGAGGCAAGATTTTTCATTCTTATTCTATTACTTCTGTCGGAAGTAACCAGAGTGAGCCTCCCTGATCTAGGTAGTACTCCTCCAACCTAAATGTTGATAATCCCCACATCATGGTTTGATGGTTGTTGTTAAGTGCTGTCAAATCAATTCCAACCCATAGTAACCCTGTATGGAGTTTCCAAGGAGCAGCTGGTGAGCTTGAACCACCAACCTTTGCAGTTCAAACAACTTTGCAGTCTGATGCATTAGCCCACAGCACCACTTGATATTAATTACACACATAAAAGGAAGAGATGAAGCAAAAGCTATATATAAAGCTATTAGTGAGCACACGTATAGCAGAGAAAGTTCTTTCTCCATTTTGAATTTTTAGTTCACTGAGAAAGATCAACCAAAGTGGACCAAGGATCTGGAGACAGAACCAATGTTATGTACTCATAAGCCCTCGTATCTTTCTTCTGAGGAATACAACTAGGCTATTGCCCAAGGACTCCAGGTGTGGTGCTGTGGTTTAATACGCTGCAATGCAAGGTCAGTTTGAAGTGCAAGGTCAGTGGTTTAAGCTCACCAGCCACTCAGAAACCCTATACAGGGTCACTATTGGGTCAGAACCAACTCAATGGCACTTAACAACAACATTTCTCAATGCTCCCTGAAGCTAGAGGGGTCCATGTGAAGAGTTCTAAGTGGGTAGAAGTTATCCATGCAATACTCAGGGCTGATTTATAAGACCTTTCTCACCATCTCAGAAGGAGCCTTGTCAGGGCAGTGGTTAGGCACTTGGGACTAAATTAAACATTAGCACTGCACATCAACCAGTTGTTCTGTGGGACAAAGATGTGGCAATCTGCTTTCAAAAAAATTACAGCCTTGAAAACCCTAAAAGGCAGTTCTACCTTGTCGTATGGAGTCCTGGTGTGGTGCTATGGGTTCATGCACTGGACTGCAAAGTTGGTTTGAACTGAAAGGTCGGTGGTTCAAGCACCAGCTGCTCCTCAGAAACCCTCTAAAGGGTAGCTATGGGTAAAAACTTACTTGATGGCACTTAACAACAACACCCTGTCTTGATTTTGAGTGGGTCACCATCTCCATAATCTCTCTTGTTTAGTCTCCAAAGCACATGCAGAGAATCTAGTGACTATCTGATGCTTCTTAGAATAGAAGAAGTTTGGGTCCCTGAATGACTTACATGTAGCAGAGTGTTCATACACACATCTACCACAAAGTGAATGAATAAGGATGATTCAATACAGTGTTAACTCAGGGAGACTTGGAGACTGTGCTCTAGTGCCTAGAACACTGGCTAATGCAGACCTTCACTATGTAATTTCACCATTACTCAGGAGCTTTGTCCTGTCTAGCCTCTCTTCTCAACCCTGCTGATGAATTCTTGTTGTCTTTCCACTGCTCATTATTAGCACCTTTACCTCAGCCTGCATGGAGAAAATTAAAGAAGATGAAATTTAAATCAGGCTATTTTTTTCCTTGTTAGCAATTTTGGTCTAGGAGAAAGTCATAATAATAATAATAATAATAATAATAATTCAATGGAATCACAAAAGCGATTGAAATTACTGCCAAATGAGACTTGAAAAATCATCTGTGAATTTCAGCTTTCTGAGCACTCTTTTCCTTCATTAATCAAGGAGCAGAGAGTAGAGGGTCACTGCTGTCTGCACATTTGTCTGTGCATTTTCTGGGAAAAATTGTTCCAAATATGAGCTTCCATCCTCATGAAATAGCTCCACATTGAATCTTGATCATCCCGACCTGACAGGCAGGTGCTTTTTCACATGACTTTTGCTTCTGCTTCAAAGCAACGAGTCATAGAATATCATCAATGACAGAGATGTTGAAAATCATCTGGTTCTACTTAGTCATTTTGCATACAGGTAAATCAGGTCCAGAGATACAAATCAATTTGCCCACAGTGACACAACATTGACTAAGACCAGGTCTCCTGCATCCCATGTAGAATTCAGAAAATCATTAGTTCACAAACTAACGACAAGATGAGAAAATCATGTTTGATGTGATTTAAAAGGTAAGCAAAGAATGGATCAAAATATCAGTGAGGGTGAAGGAAATGGTCAAGTATCCCAGAAAATAACACTGTTGATATATGCAAGAAAGAAAAAGAAAAAGAGAAGAAGGAAAAAACGTATGTAAGGAGGGAAGAACAGCAAGAACCTTCTGGCTCCTTGGACAACTATGCCTATGAAATCATACTTGCATTAACTGCAGGTAGTCTTTGGGAGATACACTAGGACATGTACCTTCTCATGTATAATCTGTACTGAATCCGGAGCGTGAGGCCTGGAGCAGGTTATACTGTAGATTTGATTGTTCCCAGCATCGTTGTTGTTGTTAGATGACATCCAGTTAGTACCAACTCATAGTGACCCTATGCACATAAGAACGAAACACTGACCAGTACTGGGCCAACCTCACAATCAATCGTTGCTATGTTTGAGCCCATTGCTGTTGCCACTGTGCCAATCCATCTCACTAGGGGTCTTCTTCTTTTTCTCTGACCCTCCACCTTACCAAACATGATATCCTTCTCCAGTGAGAGAATATCCCTCCTGACATTATGTCTGAAGTATGAGAGAGAAAGTCTGGCCATTCTGACTTCCAAGGAGCACTTTGGCTCTACTTCTTCCAAAACAGATCTGCTTGGTTTTTTTTTTTTTTTTTGGCAGTCCATGGTACTTTTATTATTCTCCTCCAACACCATAACTCAAATGCATCAATTCTTCTATGGTTCCTTCCCTATTCACTGTCTAACATTCACATGCATATGAGGTTACCATGGCTTGGGTCAGACACACCTTAGTCCTCAAACTGACATCTTTGCTCTTGAACACTTTACAAAGGTCTTGTGCAGCAGATTTGACTAATGCAGTGTGTTATTCGATTTCTTGACTGCTGCTCCCATGAGTGTTGATGGTTGATCCAAGCAAAGTGAAGTCTTTCACAACTTCAATCTTTTCTCCTTTGACATGGATGTTGTTTTTTGGTCCAGTGTTTTCTTTACATTCAGACATAATCCATACTGAAGACTGAAGTCTTTGATCATCATCAGTTAAGTATTTTAAGTCCTCTTCATTTTCAGCAAGCAAGGTTGTATGATCTGCATATTTCAGGTTGTTAATGAGTCTTCCTCCAATCCTGATACATTTTTCTTCATATAACCCAGCTTCTCTAATTATTTGCTCAGCATACAGACTGAGTAAGTATGACGAAATAACGCAACTCTGGCACACACCTTTCCTAGTTTTAAGCCATTTCGGTATTCCCTAGTTCTGTTCAAATAACTGCCTCTTGATCTATGTACAGGTTCCTCAGGAGCACAATTAGGTATTCCAGAATACTCGTACTTCACAATGTGGGCCACAGCTTGTCATGATCCACACAACTGAAAGCCTCTGTGTAGTCAATAAAGCACAGATGAACATCTCTCTGGTATTCTCTTCTTTCAGCCATCTGATGTCAGCAATGGCATCCATCATTCCACGTCCTCTTCTGAATCAAGTTTGAATCTCTAGAAGTTCTCTGTCAATGTGTTTTCAGCCATTTTTGGATTACCTTTAGTAAAATTTACTCGAATGGGATATCAATGATAACGCCAAGTTATTTCTGCATTCCATTCTTTGGAATGGGCAAAAATACTGATCTCTTCCAGTCAACTGGCCAGGTAGTTGTCTTCCAAATTTCTTGGCATAGACGACTGAGTGCCTCCAATGATGCCTCACTTTGTTGAAAGATTTCCATTTGTATTCCATCAATTCCCACTGTCTTGTTCTTTGCTAATGCCTTCAATATATCTTGGACTTCTTCCTTCAAGATCATTGGCTCATGATCATATGCTACTTCTTGAAATGGTTAAACACTGACCATTACAGTCTCTGCAGGACACAATAGGGAAGGAAAACAGTCCAATTCTGTATATTTATCAACAAAGTGGAGACGTGGTGTGATGCTGTACGATAAGCATTGGGCTGCTAACTGTAAAGTCAGCAGTTCAAACCCACCAGCCACTCCTTGGAAACCCTATACAGGGTCACTGTGAGTCTGAACTAACTTGACAGCACTTAACAGCAGCAATAAACAAAATGGAGAGCTATGAGATGGGGTGAAGATAGAAAAAGCAGAGGTGTGTAAGTGTCTTGGGTCTTCGATAGTCTTGACTGAAGGACTGACTTCCTTTTTTCCTTCAGTCTCTCCTCAAGGGTCAGCCCTGGGAGCTAGTTTGAACCCTAGGAAAATACTTGAATTCAATTCATCATAAAGATATCCCAGATTAGGAGTCAGATTGTTGTTATTGTTGGGTGTCATCAAGTTGGTACTGACCCATAGCAACCTTATGCACAGCAGAATGAAACACTGCCCAATCCTGGGCCAACTTCATTACTGTTGCCACACTTGAGTCCATCGATGCTGTCACTTGGCTAATCCATCTTGTTGGGGATCTTCCTCTTTTTCTCTGACCCTCCACCTTACCAAACATGATATCCTTCTCCAGCAACTGGTCCCTCCTGACAATATGACAAAAGTATGAGAGACGAAGTTTGGCCATCTTGACCTCCAAGGAGCACTGTGCCTGCATGTCTTCCAAAACGGATCTATTGGTTCTTTTGGCAGCCCATGGCACTTTCAATATTCTCCTCCAACACCATAACTCAAAAGCATCAATTCTTCTACAGTCTTCCTTATTCACTGTCCAGCTTTCATATGCATGTAAGGTTATTGAAAATATCATGACTTGGGTCAGGCACACCTTAGTCCTCAAGCTGACATCTTTGCTCTTCAACACTCTAAAAAGGTCTTGTGCAGCAGATTTTTACCTAATGCAATACATCATTTGGTTTCTTGACTGATGCTTCCTTGAATGTTGATAGTTGATCCAAGAAAAATGAAGTCCTTGACAACTTCAATCTTTTCTCCATTGATAAGAATGTTGTTTATTGGTCCAATGGTGAGGATTTTAATTTTCTTTACATTGAGATGTAATCCATACCAAAGGCTGTGCTCTTTAATCTTCATCAGTAAATATTTTAAGTCCTCCTCAGTTTCAACAAGCAAAGTTGTATCATCTGCATATCACAGGTTGTTAATGAGTCTTCCTCCAATCCTGATACCACATTTTTCTTCATATAACCCAGCTTCTAGGATTATTGTCATGATCCACACAATTGAAAGACTTTGCATAGCCAATAAAGCACAGGTAAACATGTTTCTGATATTTGCTGCTTTCAGCAAGATCCACCGGACATCAGCAATGATATTTCCCATTCCATGGCCTCTTGTGAATCTGGCTTGAACCTCTGGAAGTTCTCTGTCAATGTATGATTGTAGCTGTTTTTGTATGACCTTCAGCAAAACTTTACTTGCATGGGATATCAAAGAGATTGTCTGATGAGTTCCACATTCTGTTGGGTCACTGCTCTTTGGAATGGGCACAAAAATGGATCTCTTCTAATTAGTCGGCCAGATAGCTGTCTTCCAAACTTCTTGGCATAGATGAGTGACTGCCTCCTGTACCGCCTCACTTTCTTGAAAAATTTCAATTTTAATTCCATCAATTCCTGGTGCCTTGTTCTTCCAGTTCCTTCAATGCACCTTGGACTTCCTCCTTCAGTATCATTGGCTCTTGATCATATTCTACTTCTTGAAATGGGTGAACATTAACCATTTCCTTTTGGTACAGTGACTCTGTATATTCCTTCCATCTTCTCTTGATGCTTTCTGCATCACTTAATAATTTGCCCAGAGAATCTTTCAATAACTGAAGTCAAGGATTGAATTTTTTCTTCAGTTTCCCAGCTTGAGAATGCTGTTCTTCCTTTTTGGTTTTCTGATCCCAGATCTTTGCATATTTAGTTGTAATATTTGGATTTATCTTTTTGAGCTGTTCTTTGAAATTTTTTGTTCATCTCTTTGTTGTTGTGATTAAGTGCCATCGAGTCAGTTCCACCCCATAGTGACCCTGTGTATGGTTTCCAAGGAGCAGCTGGCAAGCTTGAACCACCGACCTGGCTTTGCAGTCTGGCACATTAACCCACAGTACCACACCTTTAGAGACTGTAAATATGACCACTTAAACTGGCCAAACCTGCAGGGTCAAATCCCTCGTATTTCAAAACTCCTATCCAAGACCATATAATACTACTGAAATCTATCTTTCTCATCCTCATCCTGAGTCCTCGTATGGCACTGTAGGATAAGCAGTGGTCTGCAAGGTCAGTTTCAACCTCAAGGTTGGCCATTCAAACTCACCAGTCGCTCTGCAGAAACCCTATACAGGACTGTTGTGAGTCAGAATTGACTCAGCAGCACTTAACAACAATATCATCCTCATCAAAAACTCTGGTTCCAAATATTGGGAAAATGATACTCCACACTTCCTTTCATTCTTGGATTCCATTTTTTTTCTAAGAAAATGTCACTTATCTAAATTTTTGGAATGGAGCAAGCAGGAAGAATTACTCTTGCAAAAACAGAAGCCAATAAACTCTGTGTCATCCAAGGCCCCTGTAGTCACTCCCTGATTCACTATGACTCTCATTCACTGTCTGGATTCTTCAAAGATGCTGTCTCAACCAGAGTACCAGATGGATGGTTAAATAAAGAGACTTCTTCAGGGACCAATTTGAGAAAGGTTATGGAAATAAACAAGGAATGTTGAAGCAGTCAGAGACTAGCAATAACAAGATACCATTACTAACAGAAGGACAAGGTGAGGAATTACTGTTCCTGGAGTTCAGTGAGGGCTGTACTATGGAGGAGACATGCAATTGGAGTCATAGAAGACATAACTACAGCTAGGGGTATTTGGAAGAGGGTGGCACAAGGAGAGGCAGAATGAACTACCCTGGCCTTTATTTCCTCCTGGTCTTCAGTTTGTTAACAGGATTTTCTATTGTCCAAACCAAAGTGGAAGATATAGGACATAAGAACCCAAGAAAGCAGTCCATGTGAATCAATATCCCAAAGTACAGAATAGTACAGAGAAAGGAAGAGGAAGGGCAAAGAGAAAATAATCAGCTCAGATCCATATCTAACTATTCCATCTAGGTTAATCTTTCCTTCTCCCTAATGCATATGACTCCAAATGTGGTGTTTTAGGATAAGCACTCAAATGCTAACCACAAGATCAGTAGTTCAAACCCACCAGCTGCTGCTTGGAAACCCTATACAGAATCTCTCTGAGTAAAAAATGGCTATATGAGTAAAAAATGACCCAACAACATGTAACAACAACAATGTTGTAGTTTGGAGTCCTGCTGTGGCATTGTAGGATAAGCACTGGACAGCAAGGTCAGTTTGAACTGCAAGGTCAATGGTTCACACTCACCAGCCACTCCTCAGAAACACTATATAGCATCTCTATGACTTGGAAATGACCAATGACAACTAATAACAATGTTGTAATTATTTGCTAGACTGCTACCCACTAGGTTAGTTGTTCAAACCCACTAACTGCTCCTTGGAAACCCTATACTAGGTCACTATGAGTTGGAACCAACTCAACAGAAAACACCTACCACCAACATCACTAGGCCTAATTCATAAGGAAAATGAATTCTAATGGACTCAGAATATCTCAAAGAAGTAATAGAAAAGAGATGAGGTTTTACTGGTAGGAAGAAAAAGGGCATCACGTGCTTGGTTGGGGAAAAAGCTGAGGAAGGAGTGAGAATACCTGACCAGGGCCAAGGGGTACTCAAGTCTAGGCTGCGGTCATAAAAAGTGATACTTATATTTCTTCAGTACCTTATGAACTCATAAAGCACTTTCACTTACATATTACCATTTGGTAATTTCCTGGGACAAGCAGAGTAGGACCTGTTGTCTCTATCATGTGAAAACAAGCCGGGGATTTTATGTGAACTTGCCTGGGGTTTTCCAGATGGCAGATCAAGAAGTCCCTGGGATCCTCAAATCCCAAATCTGTGCTAAATGTTAGTTTTTGAAAGAATATAGTCTTTCTTCATGATTTTGTACTGGTTACAATCATCCAGGCTGAGCGTGAAGCAGCTTTATTAAAGTTATTCTCTGCTAAAGAGAAACCAAATGATCAGTTCAGTTCAATCCATCTAATTTAAAGTTAACTTTGTGTAAATGAGGAGGCAAGGAGACAGTAATTTGGATTTCAAGTTAAGGATGCTGTGCTACATTCGAAACTGCATTTGAATCACTTGGTATTGATTATCTTCAAGTAATGTCCACAGACTAATGTGATTCAAACTGATACAAGATGCATAATCATTAATATAGGGTTCAAGTTGTTGTATGCATCTCTACATACAATATTGCTGTTGTTGTTAAGTTGCAGAGTTGGTTCTCACTCAAAGTAACCCTGGATAGAGTGTACAAGGAGCAACTGGTGGTTTTGAATCATTTGCATTGCAGTTAGTAGTCCAATGCTTATCTTACAGTGCCTTACACCAGGATGATCTGAAATGGCTACTCAGCATTGCCCGTTCAATAATACCATAACCACCTGCCATGATACTTTGTTTAGGGTGTACATGTGAGTATGTGTATTTATGTATGTCTCCATAGGTGTATGAGGGTGTTTCAATATGATACTAGCAAATCTTTTTTGAATAAATCCTGTCATTCTCTAAATGAAAAATTGAACACAAAGAATGAAATGAACTTATATTGTAAATTTGCTCAATTTCCTTAGGAGCAGAGCTTGACAAGAGGGTGGGAGCTAAGTGCATGTGATTTATGGAGGGAGTGTTTTCATGAGAGAGTGAGCAAGGGGTCAGGATGGGAAAGGGTAGGAGCTAAGGAAGGGTGTGGAGGCATGTGTCAGCCTGACTCCACTGGGAGTACTGGAGTATGAATTGCATCGTAGAGTTGATTCCAGCTTGAGGCAAGGGGAATGGGCTTTTCATATATCTATATTCAGGCTCTTAGGGGTATAAACAACTTTTGCTAGACTCTGGTAGCGTAGTGGTTACAAATCGGGCTGTGAACCACAAGGTCAGCAGTTCAAAACTACCAGCTGTTCCATGGGAGAAAGATGAGGCGTTCTGTTCCCATAAAGATTTATAGCCCCGGAAACCCTATACAGGGTTGCTATGGGTCGGAACCGACTCGACGGCACTTAACAACTAACCTAAAGGTAGATGGTTGGAACCCACCTAATGACACCATGGAAGAAAAGCCTGACAATCTGCTTCCATAAAGATTACAGCCAAGAAAATCCTATGTAGCAGTTCTACTCCACAGCGCATGTGGTCACCGTGAATTCAAATGAGCTGATAAAATGAAAGCTTGTATGTTTGGTCATTCATTGGTTAAAAGTTGTGGGCTATGAGAGATGGTGAAAAGTATACAATCCTAGGCCAGTAAGTTCTTGCTTGGCTGAGGGTCAATTTATTAGAGAAGGCCACAACTACAAACCTTTAACTAATAGCAAGTGATCCAATAATGGGGAAAGCCCCAAGAGGGACCACTATATATTACATTGCTGTTACTGTTATGTGCTTTTGAGTCAGTTCCAACTCATAGCAACCCTATGCACAATAGAACAAAATACTGCCCAGTCCTGCACCATCCTCACAATTCTTGTTATGTCTAAATCCACCGTTACTACCACTGTGACAATTCATCTTGTTGGAGGGGTCTTCCTCTTTTTTCACTGACCTTTCACTTCATCAAGCAAGATGTCCTTCTCTAGAAACTGGTCTCTCTGATAATAAGTCCAAACTATGAGAGATGAAGTCTCACCATTGTGGCTTAAGGAATATGTTAGCTGTACTTCTTTCAAGACATAATTGTTTGTTAATCTAATAATTCATGGTATAATATTCTTCACCAACACCATAATTCATAAGTATTGATTTTTTTCCAATCTTCCTTATTCATTGTCCAACTTCCACACGTATATGTTGTTTTTGTTGTTAAGTGCTTTGTTGCTAGCATTTCAGTGCTTATCCTACAGCACCATACCAGGCCCCAACATGTATATGAAGCAACTGAAAATAACATGGCTTGGGTCAGGCACACCTTGGTCATCAGATAGGTTTGACAGTTAACACTTTAAAGAAGTCTTTTGCAGTGAATTTGCCTCGTTATTTCATTTCTTGACTGCTGATTCCATGAGAGTTAATTATAGATTCAAGCAATATGAAATCTTTGACAACTTCAATCTTTTCTCCATTTACCATGATGTTATATATTGCTCCAGTTGTGAGGACTTTAGTTTTCTTTACAGCCTTCAGTACAATCCCTACGGAAAGCTGTAGCCTTTGTTCTTCATCAGTAAGTATTTCAAGTTCTCCTTGCTTCCAGCAAGCAAAATAACCTACATATCACAGGATGTTAATGAGTCTTCTTCCAAACCTCATGCCAAGTACCTCTTCATGTAATCCAGTTTCTCTAATTATTTGTCCAGCATACAGTCTGAATATGAATGGTGAAAGGGTACAACCCTGGGGCACACTTTCCCTAATTTTGACTCTTCAGTATCTCCTTGTTCTTCCTTAGTCTATGCACAAGTTTCTAGTGAGCACAATTAAATGGATTTGAACCACTGACTTTGTGATTAACATTCTAGTGCTTGTCCTTCAGTGTCACACCAGGATTCATAGCTTAAGGTCTTTGAATATTTCATTGCAATACTTTACTATGTCTTCTTGAGCTGTCCTTTGACATTTTCCATATAGTTCTCTTACTTCATCATTCCTTACAGGTGTTTTAGCTTTTCAATGTTCAAAAACAAGTTTCAGAGTTTTTTCTGACATTCATTTTTGCTCTTTTCTTTCTTTCTTGACTTTTTAATGAACTTTTGCATTCTTCCTTTTTTTTTTTTTTTTTAAAAGTTTTTACTGTTAATTGAGTGAAAGTTTACAGGGCAGATCATCAGTTTTACATTCAACAAATCATATACTTTGTTTCATCACAATGATTATAATCCACTCTAAGTACCATCAGTTAACAGTATTTCTCTATATTCATTTTAGCTCTTTTTTAGAAACATTTAGACATATATAATAATTTAAACTACCAAAAGGAACATTTTGCAAGCCTGCCTCCTTGTCACCAGCTCTCAGTCCCTCTCTTTCCATGCATCTAGAGTCCTCAGCTGCTCCCTCTCTCTGTGTTTCCATCTCTACTTCCATCTCTGGTATCACTGCTTCTCTGGATAAGGTCCCACATTCCGCTTGTGCTCTTTTTCCTTGATGGTGCTAGGGTCCTCTGTTTCTGGACTATAACATTAACTACTCCGTTTCTGTTACAAAACTTTTCTACCTTTACAATTGCGACAGTTGCAATTAGTCATGATAACAATTACTCACTATTGAATCATAAGACTCTTATCCCAATCTCTTTTAGCCAGACACATCTAGACAAGATGAAAACTATTCAGTGGGGACTCTATCTTCCCCCTCACACTCTTAAACTAAACTCCCTCTTGAAAACTTGTAAGCCAGTCACTTTGTGCCTTTCTTGTCCCCTCATTTTAGGTAACCAATGTCTAAGTTGCCTGCTTCTGCTTTCTTTATGTATGATAGTCTTGATGTCATTCCACAACTCTTGTGATCTTCAGTCATTAATGTCTGTCTAATGCATCACATCTGATCTTGAGAAGGTCTCTAAATTCAGGTAGGATATGATGTTGTTAAGTGCCACTGAGTAGGTTCCATATACTTAATGTTATATTTTGGCTCTCAAGGACTTGTCTTAATTTTCTTCAGTTTCAGCCTGAATTTTCTTATGAACAATTGATGGTCTGTTCCACAGTCCACCCCAAACTTATAATATTAAGCTTTTCCATTGTCTTTCCCCAAAGACATAGAATCCTGTCTGGTGATGTCCATGTGTATAGTCACCATTTATTTTGTTGAAAAAAAAATGTATTTGCAGTGAATAAGTCATTAGTCTTGCAAAATTCTATCAAACAATCTCCAGCATCATTTCTGTTGCTAAGGCCACATTTTCTAACTGCTGAACCTTCCTCTGTTTCCAATTTTCACATTCCAATCACCAGTAATTATCAATACATCTTGATTGCAAGACTGATCAATTTCAGACTGAAGAAGTTGGTAGAATTCTTCAATTTCATCATTTTTATGGTTGGTACATAAATTTGAATAACATTTGTATTAACTGGTCTTCCTTGTATGCTTATGTATATTATCCTATCACAGAGAGCATTGTCTTTCAATCCTGAAATGCTCTTTTTGATCATGAATGTGATACAATACCTCTTCAGTTTGTCATTCCTGATACAGTAAGCCATGTTGTTGTTGTAGTTAAGTACAATTGAGTCAGTTGCAACTCATAGTGACCCTGTATAAGGTTTCTGAGGAGCACCTGGTAGGTTTGAACTGCTGACCTTTCAGTTCAAACTGACACTGTGGTCCAGTGCTTACTCTATAGTACCACACCAGGACTCCATTCCATTCAAAATGTCCATTACCAGTGTATTTCAGCTTACTAATGGCAAAGATGTAGATCTTTATGCATTCCATTTCAGTTTGAGGACTTCCGATTTTCCTAGATTCATATTCATGTTTTCCATGCTATGATTATTAATGGATGTTTGCAACTTCTTCTCATTCTTTCATTCTCAGCAAATGAAGGTCCTGAAAGTTTTGCTTTAATAATGTCACTAAAGTCAACTCTACTTTGAGTTGCAGCTCTTCCCCAGTGTATTTTACATGCCTTCCAACCTGAGGCGTTCATCTTGTGGCACTATATAAGACAATGTTTTGCAGTTATTCAAAAAGTGTTCAGTGACTCACCATTCAGAAGTGGTCCACCTCTCCTTCTTCCTAGTCACCTTAGTCTGGAAGCTCATCTGAAACCTGTCCACCATGTGTGACCCTGCTGCTATTTAAAACCCCAGTGGCAGAGCTTCCAGCATCACAGCATCACACAAGCCACCACAGTACAACAAACTGACAGAGGAATGGTGGAACATAGGTTTGATATGCTTTTATTTTGTGAAAAGCAAGTCACCCATAGGAGAGCTTGTTTCTTCTGCAATTTTTATTTTTTTCTTGAGAAAGCTGAACAGTGAATAAGGAAGATCATAGAAGAATTGATGCCTTTGAGTTGTGCTGTTGGAGGAGAATACTGAAAGTGCCATGGACTGCCAAAAGAACCAATAGATCTGTTTTGGAAGAAGTGCAGCCAGAGTGCTCCTTGGAGGCCAAGATGGCTAGGCTTCGTCTCTCATACTTTGGACATATTGTCAGGAGAGAACAGTCGCTGGAGAAGGATGTCATGCTAGGTAAGATGGAGGGTCAGAGAAAAAGAGGAAGACCCCTAACGAGATGGATTGGCATTGATTCTAAGATGTAAATATGGATACCTGAGATGAGACCATATGCTCTGAATTGTTCATCAGTCCATCCACACAACAGTCATGCAGCCAAGTTTGAAATCCATTTATGGAGAAGGGGCTTTGCAATTTATTAACAAGCTAAGGTAGAGGTAAGAAAGGGAAATGGAGAAAGACTGGAGGGAAGAAGTAAGAGAATGAGAAAGAAGGAGAGAAGAAGGCAGTGAGGGGAAATGACCTTGACACTGGAGCTGCAGCCTACCACTGGCCTTTCTCTTGTGGGTGGATCACAAAGAGAATTGGCGATGCAACTTGAAGATGCCTGAGAGCCCATAATTTGAGAGGTTTGTAAACCCCTTCTATCAATCTACAGAGCATATTAGGAAGGTACCGGATAAAAAAAATGACTCAGATTTTGTTTCCCAAATAAAAATAAATATATGAAAAATCAGGTAGTGTTGTTTCTATATATAAAATGTCTGTCGTTATGGAAACTTGTCTCAAATAAAGCTCTTTTCAACAAAATAAAAGTCCTCTGTAGTCACAGTATCATTTCATAAGAAGCAAAGTAAGGAATGTGTGAAGAAGACATGCACACAAAAAGCCAAAGCACCGAACATGCAAATTAATGTGCACTGTTACACTTCTGGAACAAAACAAGTAAGGCTTTCCCTCTTCTACCAGTTTCTAAATCAAACTTTCTTTTTTTTTGTTACACACACAAATGTGGGGATCAATCTTTGGAAATGGCACCTTCCTTTTCATGGATTTTGGAGACTTGGCAAATAATCTTAACTAGCTGTCATGTTTTCTATCTATCTCCCGATCCATCTCTGTCTCTGTCTGTCACACGCTTTGTGTGTACAGTGTTTTTGTGTTAATGAGTAGTTCTTTGACCCATAGAAGAGAGAGAGCTCTTGGTCTTCTCATTCCCTCTAGCTCATTATGAGTTCTCTCCTTTAGGACTAAGATCGCCTACATCCATTTCCTTCCCTTTTTACACCTGGGATGCCTGTTGGTACCTCCAGGGATGCAGCAGAATAAAAATCAGCTTAAAATGAAAAGATCTGGTTTTCTTATCTCAGTGTGATGGTTGACAAATTGCTCATCTCCAGTTTGGGAAAATTCTGCTAGCCTCAACCTCCTTACTAAGAGGCTGTGGTACTCAAAGAAAGAATGTTGGTGAACACAACTTTGCTTTGCAAATGCCCAGGCAAGTGCAGGTGCCAGTTACTTTTATTGCTGGACATATCTCAAGTACTCTTATCCATACAGGTCCTTAGCCTCTGGTACAATTTGGGGGATTCCTTTCTGGGGTGTCCCTAGATATTGTGATACATAGGATAACATTTATGGAAAACATCACCATGCCAAGCTCTCTGCTAAGTGTTTTGCTTGTTGATTTCATTTACCACTTACACCAACATCCTGAGGTATTATTGTGCCATCTTTGAGAAAAGAAAGTTAAACTGAAAGAGATTGGGTAACTCTTCCAAGGTTGTGTAATTAGTAGGTAGCTGGTTGATAGCAATTCCATGCTTATTTGCTTCCCCAGCCTGTGCTGTCACCAAAGGCATCACAGCCTGTAGTCTATGTAACAACTACTTTCCCGTATCTTCTGGTTGGTTTTTGTTGGACTTTAAGGGACAAATTAATATATTTGCCCAACAAATTTTATTATCTCAGTTTATGAGAAAGGGTCCATTTGTGGGGTGCCATAATGAGTCATTTTGTCATTGCCATGTGTCCCTCACTTTAGTCTGTTTATAAAGTGATGCCTTTTCAATATGATAAAAATTCTTCTTAGGAATGTGCAAGTGTGTGTGTGTGTGTGTGTGTGTTTGCTATCAGTATGACTGCCATGTTTCATCAAGGTCATTGATTCCTTCTCTCATCTAGCCAACAATTGATGTAAGACTCCTAAGAAGTGCCCTTTTGTTCTAGAAATACAACATGAGAATTCGGGAAAAAAAAACCAAAACCCAACATTAGCATGATGTTAAACTGAAAAAATCTCTGTAATCAATGCTAATTTGACATGATGGCTTACAACACTTTTCATCTCCAAAGCTCTTTGCAAAAAATAATTACCAATTAATTTAAAACAGTATTTACTTATTATCTGTTCATGCTAAACTTGAAAGTGTTTGTGTTTAAAAGTAGAACTCGAAAAACTATCCCATGATGCTTTCAAATGGAAATAATAGTTCAAATAGTTCACAGAGAAGGACAGATCACAAGTATGGCAGTGAGATGACACTGTCAGATTATTCTAAGAACTCTTAGCATCTCCCTGGGAATGTAATAAAAATATACACTTGGAAATTTGCTGGAGGAATTTCTCCAAAGTAATCATGCTAATCAGTCAAGAGCAATGAGCTCTGACATTAGAAAGTGAACTGATCTACCCTTTCTTTCAGAGCGCACTGAGCTACTATTCATAGCTACTCCCCAAAATAGTGCTTTGTGGAGAGGAGGCAAATTGCATTGTCCCAACAGACAAATGAATCATTAAACTTGAATAAGGGAGAGAAGGGGGAGGGTGAAGAAAGCAGGGAAGGAAGGAAAAAAGGAGGAGGAAAGAAAGGATAGTTTTGAGGTTGAACAGATGCTGTTTGGCAGTACTAAATGCACAGACCCTTTCTGGAGAAAAAAACATGAAATGCAATACATACTGGGTGTTAAGTTTCATTTTAAGATATGAAAGTAAATTCTTTTCCACAAAGTAAACCAGTAGGCTACTGTGGCATATTCAAAACAAGTTTCTCTTTAGTTCCACCTGGTGGTTGTTTTGCCTTCAACCCAAAAGGTAGCTCTAAAAATATGCAGACAATCCATTTTACAGTCCTAGATTTGGGGCACACAATTGCCTGGGGAGATTTTTCTAGAAATTAATCACGACTCTGGTAGCACATAGAGTTAGGCTTTGGGCTGCTAACCACAAGGTGAGTGGTTCAAACCCACTATCTGCTCTGCCAACAAAAAGATGAGCCTGTCTGCTCCTGTAAAGATCCCGAAACCCTAAATAGGGTTATTACGAGTAGGAATCAACTCCAAGGCAGTAGGTTTTGATAATCACCACTCAGAATACAAATCTGTACAGAATCTGGGTCTCTTTCTCTCTCCTTCCCTCCCTTTTGGCACACATTGTGGTTACAATTTATTTCAAAGCTGACAACAGAGCTAAAAGCCCAGATGACACCCCTAGACACCTCCTTGTGGGAAGGCAGTGCCGACTGAGAAGGCATGAATTCACAGCACAGCGGGACCAAGTCTGTCATCCCCAGACTGTGAAAAAGCTTTTGAATTTCCACGATGGAGGCAAGTGAACTGGCTGAACAGAGGCATCATTTGGATTTTGAAAAAGGAAAGGACATTATAGCTCTGAGACCCAGAATATGCAGACAGGCTTCAGGCAGGGATGTGTCTTAGCAATGGTAGTTTCATGGTCTTGTAGTTGCTGATAGGTGTCAGTTCTAACTCATAGTGAGTACATGTACAAGAGAACAAAATACTGCTCAATCCTTCACAATCCACATAATTGTTGCTGTGTCTGAGCCCACGGTTGCAGCCACTGTGCCAACCTATGTCATTGTGGGTCATCCTCTTTTTTTGATGACCATCTACTTTACCACCTATGATGTCCTTTCCAGGGACTGGTCCCTCCTGATAATATGTCTCAAGTATATGATACAAAGACCTGACATCCTTACTTCTAAATAGCACTCTGGCTGTACTTCGTCCATGACAGATTTGTTCATTCTTCTGACAATCCGTGGTACTTCCAATATTCTTTGCCAACACCTTAATTCAAAGGCATCAGTTACTCTTTGGTTCTTCTTATCCATTGTGGTTTGAAGGGTGTTTGGGTTTTGCTTTTGATTAATTTGGTTTGGATTTGATTAACACTAGCTCACTGGGTCCATACTGCAGGTGAGAAAAAGGGTGGAAACGTTCCTATCACTTCCAGAAATATGAACATCTGATCCACTTATACTAGAAACTTCTGGAGGAAACCAAGGTTTTCCAGGATCACATGAGGCTATCAAAAGCTTCCCTGCTTTCTACTGAACTTTGCACTCTAATGCTCAACCTCTGCTCCCCAGACAACTGACTCTGAAGATTGCTTCTCTAGTTGTACTACAGCTCTGTCAGCAACATTTCTGTGGGAAGGAAGTTGACACAGCAGTGAGCTGACAAATATCATTTTTAATTAAATAGTAAATTTTTAAATGTGTTTCCCACATTACAGACACAGATGGTGAGGCATCCATGCCTTAGGAGACAGCTGTGCTGAGAAGAGAACAGGTGTGGAGCGTGGTTCATCCTCACACCAGCTTTCTGGCATGGTTTCCTCTGAGCAGTGATATCACCTGATCTGCCTTCATGCCGTTGGGCTTGAGATCTTGCTGGAAACTCTACTCTACCTAGACCGTGTCAAATGGTTTCCTTGTTGTCCTTAGCTGGAGTTGCTTCCAAATAAGGGGACATATTTGTAAAATGCCAAACCATTTTATAGCACCAAGGATACATTCTTTTATGAGGTTGTTTTTGGTTTTGGTTTTACGTCATCTCTCTGTGTGTAGTGGTTATCATTGTTGTTTAGGACCAGGTTTTTATTGTGAATTTTGTTGTTGCTGGTTTTACAAAAAGGAGACAATTATAGAATTGAAGCAGGGTGGTATATACTTATTCTGAGCAAAAGCCAGACTTTCCCAGAGACCCTTAGCATTGAGAACCACTGAAGTCATGTTTCTTTCCTGGTACCATCCTCAGACTGATTTGTTGTTGTTGTTAAATGCTGTTGAGTCGGTTCCAACCCATGGCGACCCTGTATAGGATTTCTGAGGAGGGGCTGGTTAGCTTGAACCTCTGACCTTGTGGTTCACACTGACCTTGCAATCAATCTGGTATGGCTGATGCCTTGCAGTCCAGTGCATTAACCCACAGTACCACACCAGAACTCCCCAAATTGACCTAGGGAACCAAATAAAAATCACTTGATGTTGAGTTGATTCCAACTCATGGAAACTTGATCTGTGACAGAGTAGAAATGTGTGCCATTAGGATTTTCCATTAATGGCCAAGTAGATCACCAGGTTTTTCTTCTGAAGCACCTCTCCGTGGGTCTGATCTATCTGTGGGTCTGAGTCTTTCGGCTATTAGTTGAGCTCTGCTTGTACTACCTAGGGACTCCTGACTTAGGGAAGCAGTTGTCAATGTGGGAGTCACCTGGGAAGAGCATATTATTAGACCTGGTCACAGACCTGAATCAGAGACTCAGGGATAGGGCCCATTAATCTGTATTTTAACCATCCCTCCAGATTACTGTAATTCCTGCTAAAGTTTGACAATCACTGGCTCAGGGTGTCTAATGGAGGATTATTCACAGGCAGATAATGTCTTGATCTGGGTTATACTGCTATCTAGGACTTCAATGGTCTATTTCCTATGGCAAAACGAACACATTATTTTCTGGTCTTTCAAAAACACATTTATATTTCTGCATCCCTGGAAGTCTGGTTCATGATTAAAACTGGATTTCAGCATTTGCTAGGTGGATGGCTAGATCTGGATTTGTTGAGGGCACCATGGAAATGCCATCTTCTGACTCTAGCTACACCATCTTCTTCCAGCATCTTGACAAGACAGGCCCTCTAGGCCTTGAACACACTGGATCTGGTTTTGTCCAGGGCTTGAAAAACATTCACAGTATAGTGGTAGAGACAGCCTCAGAAATAGGTCATTGTAATACAAACTGATTTGTGCTGTAGAGAAGCCTGAGCCAATAGCCTGGGCACATAATGTAGCCCTAAGGAATACAAAAACACAACTTTCCCTTAATCTCTGCAGCCCCAGCAGAAATCCAGCAGCCCAGGAAGAGAAAAGGCACAGAAAACATCTTCCCAAATGATATGTTTCCTGGTCCCTAGCTGTGAAAAGAAAGCTGCAATGCCCAGAGTGGAGCGGACTGTTTGGATCCCAGAAAGCAAGCAGGTAAAGGAAGGCTGCCTAGCTGTCCAGGGAGTGCAGTTGATTCTCTTTGAAGTTCCAAATGCTGGTGGTGCTGTGTGGGTGAAAGTAGATGCACCTACAAGGGTAGAGAATGTCTGTCTGTTCCTTTCATGCCTTTAATGACCAGGAAGTAATGAACTTCTAAAATTTCAACAAGTTTCTAGAGTTTAATGCGCAAATCTCAGTCTAAGGTTTTGCAGTCCACTCCACCTTTCACTCCTATTTTGAAGGCATGTTTTTCAGTTAAATAGTCATTAACATCACCAGAGTTACAATATCAGGTTGGCACAAATGGTTTGCCCTCAACTACTAATGAAAAGACCGGAGGTTCAAGTCTACTCAGTTGTGCCATGGAAGAAGAACCTATCCATCTACTTCCATAAAGTTCACAGCTACTGATAACCCATCGAGCACAGTTCTCTACAACACATGGGTTACCATGAGTCAGAATCAACTTGACTGCAATGAGTTTGTTTCATTTTCTTGTTTTATTTTGTTCTGTTTGGTTTTGTCCCTTCTAACACTGGTTGGTGCCAACCACCACCATTCTACAAGTGTTCCCTGCCCCAGCACACCACAGTATCTCTTGAGTGCTCTGTGTCTGTGATTCTGTCTGCCTCCTACTCAGTCCTGATTCCACCTGATTCCACCATGGATCATCAATGCCATTCACCTTTGTGAGTCTTCATGCGTCTGCACTGAGAAATGGAGAAGCACAATCCTACCAACCTAAGAGTAACATGGTGAAGACACAATGTGGAGATTATACTCTCAGCTGGTCCCTTGGGTTACTGTTATTGCTAAGTGCCAGGGGTGAGAAATGATGGTTATTAGGAAAGAGATTACCAATGAGGGTGTTGGTCTTGAGACTCTTCTTCCACCACTCTAGACAGATTAAGTTGGGGGAAGAGGGGTGGCAAGGCATTGTGATTCTTGTCTGGCACCACCAAGTCTGCCCTCTATCTGATGTTTATCACAAGGCAGGCTGTCTTATGACCTTAACAAATCTCAAGCCAGGGCAGAGAATCTGGAAATAGAGTATGATAAGACAAAAGAATAATAAAAAGAGTTAAAGAAGAAACCAGTTCTGATTACAGCATCACTGATTTCATCTCACTTTTTTTTTTTTTAGTCGAGAATAATTCTTTGTTGGGAAGTGGTTTTTTGTTTTATGTTTTTTCCATTCCCTCTGTTGTTGGTTTTTTGTTTTTTTTTTTTTGGAGGAGGGGGAGATGTACACAAAAACACTCAGGAATATATAAATAATTAAAACAACCAAAGGGCATATTCTGCAAGTTTGCCTCCTGGCCGCCAATACTCAGTCCCTCTCTTTCCTTGAGTCCACAGTCCTCATCTCTGCCTCCATCTCTGGTGTCACTGCTTCTCTGCATAGGTTCCCACATTCTGCTTCCATTCTTCTCCCCTGATGGTGCTAGGGTCCTCTGTTTCTGGACTGTAACATAAACTACTCTCCTGTTTTTGTTACAAAACTTCTGCCTTTACAATTGTGATAGTCACAATTAGTCATGATAACAATTATGCACTATTGAATCATAAGAATCTTATCCCTATCTTTTTTCACCAGACAAGTTTAGACAAGATGATAATTATTCAATGGGAACTCTATCTTCCCTGCACACTGTTAAATTAAACTCCCTCTTGAAAAACTTGTAAGCCAGTCACTTTGTACCTTTATTGCCCACTCCTTTCAGGTAGCCAATGTCTAAGTTGCCCATCCCTATCTGCCAGGTATAAAGAGGGGATACGATTGATACTTGATATAAAGACTCCTTCCCACTCAGTTGGTATTCTGAGCTACTGCATCCATAAATATAGAACAAGTTCATCAAACTGCAGCAATTTACACTCGCTTCCTTTATCAAAAAATGTATTTTTTAATTTTCTTCTAGTTGAGTTATGACTATCAAGCCATTGAAGCTAGATAAAATGGGCACTATCTGCAAGTTTGGGCATTCTTGTGTGTCTCCCCTCACTTCATATTAGCTGGATGTTTCACTCTCAGTTCTAACCATCTGTGGCTATGTCTTTGTCCATGCCTCAGGAGTCCCCAAGTCTTACCACACTTGGGACCAACCAACTCTTCCTCTTCACTCTCTCTCATCTCCAGGTCAACAGGAGTCTATGGAACATGGTTGAACTCAGCCCATTTCTTCATTGCTACCTTTCCCCCTCTTCCACTCACCAGTAGACCATTGTGGTTGCCAGCAAGCTTACATGCCTGCTCATGTGTTCTCTTTGAGTTTCAGTCTTTAAGGGGGGGTTTGTCCTGAGGGAACTTGATTGTTTGCCTTGATGGCTTCCTGGCAAACAACTTGCTTGTTCTTGTAGTAGCCAGTCATGCTGTCATTTTTGTTTTGGATCTTTCCTGCTAATCTTTCTTTGAAGATGTATCTGCTGTTGCTCTAGCAGGTTGGTTGTCTCGTCCTTTCTAGTGGGAATGTCCCACCTCAAAAGGTTCTAGATGGGGCGCAGTATTCCACCTAAGTCCTATACACTGCAATAGGCCAATTTCACTAGCCAAGTCATCTCAGTTTTTATAGACAAGAGCCCATGCCAGCACTTCCTCTTGCATTGGGTTAGCAGGGCCTGATGGAATATGGCTGTCTGACCTCTACAGCTCATTCTCATGCCCAGTACTTACAACATCTAAGTCTGTAGGGCTTCCAGAGGCCATGAAAGTCAAAGGATCTGAGCCTCCACCTTCTGAGCGTGAAAACCCTTCTAGCCCTACTCCCTGGCTCGCATGCAGTGTGTTAAGCAAGACTGACAAAGGTTGAGTAGCTGTCAGAGATGTTCCTCTGGGCCCACTTGGAGGTGTTAACCAGTACTGAAGATCTTTCTTTTGAAAGCTGAGTATTGGGTTTTGTAGAGAAGATACCAATGATTCCATAGTCACTTAGGAAATTCCATTGGGACATTACAAAAACAAAGACAGAAAACAATGAATTGGGGACCCTCTTGTACAAACAGCAACACTGTCACAATGTTTATCCCCATTTTACATATCAGGAAACTGGACTCAGAAAAGAAAGACTTCTGCCCAAGACAATAGAGTTGGCTAGAGACGGAGCCAGGAAGAAACCTAGATCTTAAGTTTCTGTGTTGTTGTTACGTGTCATCTAGTCATAGCAACCCTGTATAGGGTTTCTAAGGAGCAGCTGTTAGGTTTTAACCACTGACCTTGTTGTTAGCAGCCAAGTGCTTATCCTATAGCACCACACCAAGACTCTTTAAAGTCCTTTAAAGCACCCTGTTCCCTGTTACATTTAACAAACAGTCAGGAGGATGGTATAATCCCAAACCCTGCTAGTTTTTAAAGGAAACTGTGCTACAAAGGGAGAAAAGATCAAAGTTGTCAAAGACTTCATTTTTCTCATGGAAGCAGCCGTTGAAAGATTAAATGATGTATTGCATTAGGTAAATCTGCTGCACAAGACCTTTGTAAAGTGTTGAAGAACAAAGAGGTCAGTTTGAGGACTAAGATGCATCTGACCCAAGCCAATGATATTTTCAATAACCTCATATGCCTGTGAAAAGTGGACAGTGAATAAGGAAGATCACAGAAGAATCCATGCATTTGAGTTATGGTGTTGGAGGAGAATATTGAAAGTGCCATGGACTGCCAAAAGAACCAACAGACCTGTGTTGGAAGAAGTGCAGCCAGAGTGCTCCTTGGAGTCCAGGATGGCCTAACTTCATCTCTCATACTTCAGACATATTATCAGGAGGGATAAATCAATGAAGAAGCATATCAGGTTTGGTAAAGTGGAAGGTCAGAGAAAAAGAGGAAGACCCCCAACCAAAATGGATTGGCACAGTGGCAGTGACAGTGGCAATGGGCTCAGGCATAGCAACAATTGTGAGATTAGCCCAGGACCAGGCAGTGTTTTATTCTGTTGTGCATAGGGTCACTTTGAGTTGGTACTGACTTGATGGTACCTAACAACAACAACATGTTACTAAGGTCATGGGAGAAAGATGAGACTTTCTGCTCCTATAAAGATTTCCAGCCTCGGAAACCCTATACAGGGTGTTATTGTGCATCAGAACTGACCCTATGGCAACCAACCAAACACCACCACCACCAGGGTACTTAGGTCAGCAGTTCAACTCGAAAAGCTATTCCCCAAGAGAAAGATGAGGCTTTCCGCTCTTGTAGAAGGTCATTATGAGATGGAACCAACTCCACAGCACCAAACTGCAGCAGCACTAATTTTAGAGCAAGGTGGTTTCCAGGAATACAAAAGAGCATGTGGGCAGAGAGGACATGCTGGGAAAACTTGGGTAAGAGAGGCAGTATGCCTGTGGCTTACAATCCAACTTGACCACTTACACGTCTTGTTTGTCTCAGTCCTTCCTCTATCAAAATCTTTGAAGGTTTTTCATCAGTTTTGCTGACTCATGACCACAATCCCTCAATTCATTCACATCTTTATTTTTCTCTAATTCTCTACCTCTTCTTCCTTTTCCCTCTCTTCCTGCTTTCCATATTTCTTCCTTCTCTCTCCCTCTTTCTTTTCCTTTTATCTCTTCATCAGCCTTTTTCTCCCTTTGCCATCTCCATCTCCTCCACTATCTTCCTTTACTTTACATCCTCTCCCAGTTCATCCACTACACCAAGATTTAAAGTGACAAGTCAAAATTATCTACAGAATCTAAGGTGACCTAGAGCACCTCTGCTTTATATATAAGCCCTCAGCATCAACCTGGGTCTAGTGCCTTACAGCTGCCTGATTAAAACACTTAGGGAGGCTTTGTCTAGAGATAGTTTTATAGCATTTGCTGAACGAGGTAACTGTGTTTTGTCTTCATGCCAAAATGAAGCAAAGCATTTTTGGAACAGGAAGTAGAAAATAAAAAACCCAGCCAGCCTCTCTTAGTATTGTTCTGCGTGCCAGCAACTTGATGTTTTTTCAGTGTGGGAGGAGAATAACTGCAAATGCCACCCTCCACGATGGCCCAAGCCCCCTCCTGGCCAGTGTGCTCCTCAGCATGAGGAGGACGGCTTTGAACAGGAGACAGCCAAACAATGGGAAAACTGGGCTGGAAGCCTTCAACCCAAACGCAGGGCTAAAAATGACTTCTACCCACATGGGTGGTGTTATTCTGCATAAAGAGGACAGGAGGGAGCTGGAGGCTTTGTAAAGATGGCTTCAGAAAGCGGGAGAGAAGAGCATCAGGGAAAAGGAAAAACATTTTATCTATTTCTGCAGCCCCTGGCCTACGGCCTTAGGAGCCACAAAAAGAGAGAGATGTCATTAGTATTTGTAATTCCATTTCAGTAGATAGAATTAAATCCTAGTCTGGGAGAGGCTAACAATACCTGGTCTCACTCTTCTCTTTTCAGATGAGGTGACTGACATCCAGCCACTGTGAGAACCTTGCTCATGTTGCCCCTTCCAAAATGCGACAGGAACAGTGCGCTGCAGACCCTCACGCTCTTTCCAACACTTCTCATGTTTGCTTTGCAAACAGAGATGAGCAGCATCTCTGGTCCCTTGGAGTTTAAATCAAAAGGAGTCTGGAGCTAAGCCTCACAGATGTTGGGGACCCCCTGGGAACAGAGAGCCAGGGCTAATGCCTTTAAGTACAAGATGCACAGTCATACTTTGGAGTATCCAGAGAGAGAGTATGAGGGTATCTCCCATTCCTCATATGGGAAAATGTTTGGGATTTTTTTCCTCTATCTTTCATTAACTTTCATTTCTACCATTTCCGGTGTCTCTGATTGGTTTCCCTGGAAGCAGAGCCTGAGACAAAGATTCTGGTGCACATAATTTGTTAAAGAACTCTTAGGAGAAAGGAAGAGAGGAAAGCCGGGTAGAGCAGAAGAAGCTACACAGTGATATAGTTTCAAATAAACTCTACCCTTGACTTGATCCACTAGGGTCTCTGGAGATAAATTGCAATACAAAGTTGTCCCTACCATTAGAGCCAATCTTCTGTGTCCTTGTATGTGTTTGTCAAGACTCCCTAGTTAGACAATGGCTTTGAACTTTGCAAAACCAGAATATTGGTAATTCAAACCCACCCAGTGACAATGTGCTCCTGTAAACATTACAGTCTAGGAAATGCTATAGGGCAGTTCTACTCTGTAACACTGAATTTTAAGAGTCTGAATCAATCTGATGACAAACAACAGTAACATGTGTTTGTCATTATCTAGAGTCTGCCAAAAGATGAGGCAAGTGAATTTCCAGGGCTAGGCAACTCTTGTACTCTGAAGACAATTATCTGGAGAAAGGGTGAATTTGTGAGTCTCTGGTAGCCAACTAGGGGAAGAGTCAATCATCCTAATGAATGGGATATAGATAATATACCAACAGCATCCAATACAGTCAGTTGGATACCTGGAGTTAGAAATCTTCATTTAGCTTTTTAATGGGTCCTCTGTGGTGCTATGGGTTAATGAGCCAGACTGCAAAAGCCGTTTGAACATCAAGGTCAGCAGTTCAAGCTCACCAACTGCTCCTTGGAAATCCTATACAGGTTTGCTATGGGTTAGAATTGACTCGAGGGCACTTAACAACAACCCTCACAGTGGAATCCTGGTGTAGTACTGTGGGTTAATGAGCTGGACTGCAGAGTGGATTTGAGCCACAAGGTCGCAGTTCAAGCTCACCAGCTTGTCCTTGGAAACCCTATACAGAGTCTCTATGGGTCGGAACCAACTAGACGGCACTTAACAATAACAACAGCCCTCACAATGGGTGGGAGAAAGATGAGGCTTTCTGCTTCCATAAAAATTTACAACTTTGGAAACCCTGTACAGGGTCACTACGAGTCAGAACCAACTCCACGGCACATGACCACCATCCACCACCCTCACAATGGAGTATTGGTGTGGCACTGTAGGGTAAGTGCAGGACCACAAGGTCAGTTTAAAGCACAAGTCAGTGATTCAAATTCACCAGCAGCTCCTAGGAAACCCTATTCAGGGTCCCTATGAGTTGGACCTGACTTGACAACACTTAACAACAGCAAACCCTCACACCAGTAGTCCTGTGTGGCACTGTAGTATAAGCACTAGATTACTATCCACAAGGTCACTGCTCCAAATCTACGAGCCACTCCTCAGAAACCTACACAAAGCCATGTAGGATAGAATAGAAACGTGCCATTCCTTTCTCTCTGGTACCCCAATGTTGAATCAACTTCTCTCACCCTCATCCTCAGGGACAATAGGTCTAGTGCAGATTTCATTTTCCCTCATTTGAACCAATTCATGAGTCTCCTTACCAATCTTCCTACTTCCAGTCTCACTCTTTCTGCCAGCAACCAGAGAAAACTGTGTAATTAATGACCTCTTGCTTAAAACCCCTAAGAAGCAATCCATTGTCCTTAGGAAAAAGCCCAAACATGGAAAACAAGATTACACATGATCCAACCCAACTCCCCTCACGCACTGCCACTCTCTCACTTTATTCTCCAACCATCTCTCATGTGTCTTACATTTATATCTCTGTGCCTTCACTGCCTGGATTATCAATTCTCCAGTCTTCAAATTTTACTTTATTATGTTTCCTCTGTCTGAGACCTTTAGTGACTTCACAAGCCACCATTTCACTTTGTGCAAGACTTGACATTACAATTTCCACATTGTAGAGGAGTTGTCATCTTATAAATCAGTAAGACCTCACTAAACAATGAGTTCTCCGTAGGCTTGAACCATGTCTTATCTATATTTATAGCCCCTCCTAGTTCAATACCTAGCAGAGAGTAGGGATCTGTAGAGTTTCACTGAAAGGCTGGATAATGCCTGGGCAATGCTACTTAAGGACTTGAATATTTTATTCCTGTATTCCATCACCAATCCTCAAAAGTTAAGACATAAGTCTTCTGGGTGGTTAACAAGTCTTTCAAAGACTCTGACATCTGAGTGACTTTCTAATTTCATGCTAATGGCATTGTTCATAATCATTTCTGTGTCTAAGTCATTGCCTAAATGGTCCAAGGACTTGAGACATTAATTTTTCTCCTCTAGTCAAATCCTATGCATTATTGGATCTAGCAGTTTATCCTACAGAAAAGTATCCTCACTATTAAGACACAATTTTATTGTCCTTTACACAAAGAAGATTCAAGAAATCTTTGCAACAAAACTTCTACACTTTTGGAGCAAAACCCAAATATCTGGAATAATGCCCCTTCTAAAAAATGTGCATAGTTCCAGTTTGTCTGTGAGAAGTAAAAATAACAGCCATTACATTTGGAAAGTATGGTAAGTGTAACCAGTGTTCACCAATGCCCACTTCCCTCCCCTTCCTGAGTACATGGACTATGGGCAACTGGACATTGTGATCAGTTCTAGCCAATGAAAGGGAGATGCTTCATTTCAGAGCTTAAGCAAAGGTTGTCAATGTATAATTCTCCAGCTTACGTCTGACCCTGCTGTGGTGATCCTGGAGCAACCTGATATGCTGAATCACTGCTTAGAGGGCAACAACCCTGGAGAGTTAAGTTACCTGAACCTGAACAGCTTTTTCAAGAACAAAAAATAAACTTTTCATTTCATTGTTAAGTCAGTGGGATACTGGGATTGTTTGTTCCTGCAACATAGTCTATCCCATCGTAAGAGAGAAAGATTGGGAAAGAAACCATCTCCACTATCCATGTAACTCAAAGTTTGTGGACAACTTGACTCTAGAAATGGCCTTTATCTCTCAGACTGAACTGTGTCCTGATGAACGTGTTTGTGTATAAAATAGAGGAGCCTAACACTGAGAATCACAGGTTAAGGTATCCAGATGTTGTGCATCTTAGCCAAGCTTGGCACTGACTTTCTTACAAGAAAGAGCATGTGATCTGTATTGGGACGTAGACTAGCAAAAACCTATATACAGGAATAACTATTCATCACTGACTGAATGAAGTAAGTAGCTTCCTTGGGTTTGCATGTAAACAGCCAAACTTCCATGATAAAAAGACCTTGTCACGGATTGAACTACGTCCCCCCGAAATATGTGCCAGCCTGGCTGGGCAGTGATGTAATCTGACAGTTATGTTTTGATCCCCCATGATATGACAAACCAGTAATAGGATTAAGGGAGGATTGTAACACCATAATCCCATCACAAATCTGATCCAATATAATGGAAGTTTCCCTGGGGTTTGGCCTGCAACACCTTTTACTTACAAGAGATAAAAGGAGAGCTATATGAGAAGAGATTATTTATCATTGAAAAGGAAAAGTTAGGACTGTAGTGCATCCTTTGGACCTGGGGCCCCTGTATTTTGAAGCTTCTAGATCCAAGGAAAGATTGATGCCAAGACACATGGAAATCACAAAGGAATGCGAGACCTACAGATGCTGAAAGGACACAAGGACCTTTCTCCAGAGCCAGGGCTCTGAATTTGGATGTCTAGCCTCCTAAACTGTGAGAGAATCAATTTCTGTTTTTAAAGCCACCCACTTGCGTTATTTCCATAGAAGCACTAACTAACACTAGACATCTTATTGCATTTCAGTCCTTGGAAAGCTAGAGAGACCACATCATTTCAGTCATTTTGAAAGGGTAGAATGATCCTTCTTCAACATGTTTCTACTTTGCTCTCAGGCATTAGAAGATCCTGGAATGAACCACAGTCAAAGAGAAGCCAAAGCTCTCTAGACTCGCAAGATACAATCTGGTCTCCAAGGGTCCCAGGAGCCCCAGATCCTGACCTGATCTCCACAATGTGGGAAGATAATACCTCTGATTTTGATCAGAAGTGGACTAACTCTGGAACCCGCAGTTTATTTTGCAGATTTTTACTGAATATCTGTCATGATCTAGGTGGTATTTTAGGTGCCAAGGATTCAGCAGTGACCAAAACATAATTCCTAATATCATCCAACTTATGTTCTGGGGTTGGGAGACACGTAAATTAAACAGATGAACACATGCTTGTATCAGATAATGTTAGATTGTGCTACGTGTCATGAAGACCATAAAACAGAGCTGTAATGGAGATTGGTTTGTGTTACGGTTGACTGCTTTGGACTGAGTGGCCAGGAAAGGTCTCTCAGAACAGATGACTTTGGAACTGAATCTGAATTACAGTAGTACTAATAGCCAACAGATTGACTAATAGCGAATAGATTGACAAAGTGGCTGTAACAATGGGCTCAAATATAGCAACCATTGTGAGAATGACCCAGAACCAGGCAATGGTTCCTTCTGTTGTACCTAGGGTTGGTGGCTATGAGTAGAAAACAACTGGGCACCTAACAACAATAACAACAAAATAGCTAACAATGATTCAGATCTCTCTTTGTGCTGAGAACTGTCCTAAGCATTTTACATGTATCAATTATTTTAATCCTCTCAACAACTCCATGAAGTTAGTACTGCTAGCTATCTTTTACTGATGAGAAACTGAGACAGAGAAGTGTTCAGTGACTTGTCCAAGGTCACCCAGAGAAAAAGAGGGAGAGGCAGTATTTTAACCCAAGCAGCCAAGCTCCACAGTTCATCGTCTTAGCCAGTGCACTATACTGCCTTTTAATAAATAAAGAAATAATTCCTGAGAAGATCTCAGAAGAGTGCTCGTGGTACAGGGTAAAGCAAGTACAAGATTCCTAAGATTGGACAAACCTGTAGTCCATAGTCCTGGGTGCTACAACAATCTCTGTGGGAATATCTCAGTCATTTCTAGTTCTTGCAAATCTAAAACTGACTGTTAACATCAGGGCAATATCTGAAGCATCCCATGGTGTCTGATAACCTCAACAAAATGTTGTACAAAAAAGAGATGTTGCATATTTTATATGATCTTGATATCAAGCCCAACATAATTGCCCACTGAAATATTGACACCTGCTTTGGCTCTCCCAAAGCCTGTGTGGCACTACAGAATAAGCAATGGACTGCTAATCACAAGATCTACAATTCAAACCCACCAGCCACTCTTGAAAACCTTATATAGGGTCACTGTAAGTCAAAACCAACTCAACAGCACATATTAACAATAATAACATGGCTCTCCCAAGAAGCCCTGGCGATGTAATGGATTATTCATTGGACTGTGAATCACAATATCAGTAGTTTGAATTTACCAGCAGGAGAAAGATGAAGTTTTCTGCTTCTGTAAAGATTTCCAGTCTCCAAAGCTCTGCAGACGATTGCTATGAGCTGGAATTGATTTGAGTACACAACCACAACCACAACCACCACCACTGCTCTCCCAATTATCTTGGACTTCATACAGTGTCATTTTATGTTAATAAACACAAACTCACTCAAGGAACTCTTAATTCAGTAACATTTCCATATGCCAACTGCTGATCAAACCAGACCTGAAGACTTGACAGAGACCTAATATGCACTGAACATGTATGCATTCAACATGTATATGTATATATATATATATATATATATAATATCCAAGGTACTAAGCTTATGTTGGACACAGAGAGAATACAAAAATAAGGGTGTTAATGACTTTAAAAATCAAAGTTACTATTGCAGAAATGTTTTTGATCAAAGATTTTAAAGTAGAATCCTGACCAAAAAAGGGGAAATTCAAATTCCAAGGGAATCCAAACTTTCTGGTGCCATGGAGACTGGATAAACCCCTGAAACTACTTCCCTGAAGCAAATTTTTAAACGTAACCTCCTGAAGTCTTATTAAAACTAAGCAACAGGAGCCCTAATGTGCGGCTATATGATCAGCACTGAACTGTTACCCACAACGTTGGTGGTACAATCCCTCTGGTTGCTCTTTGAAAACCCAATATAGGGCTATTATGAATCAGAACTGCCCTTAACAACAACAGTAGTTTAGCTTAACTAACTATCTTAGGCTGGGTTCGCTAGAAAACCAAAACAAGTGAAACTTATATATGTATATATATAT
>NW_006408645.1:9223185-9230705 GCF_000296735.1 Chrysochloris asiatica
ATCATTCCCAACCCCTCGGTACACAGGGTAGACAGGGATAGGCAACTTGGACATTGGCTACCCAAAATGGGTGGCGGAGGTGGGGGGGCTACAAAGGCAAGAAGTGACTGGCTTACAAGCTTTCAGGAGGGTACCTAGATCCAGACGACGCTGAGGAAGGTAGCATCTTCACTGAGTAGTTTCCAATCTGTCTGGGTGGGACTAATGAAAGGAGATGGGACACAATAGTGAATAATTGCTATCAGGACTGACTGTGAGGTTTGGAAATGTAAAGGTAGATATTTTGTAGCAAAAGGAGGGGAGTGGTGGTCTTAGTAGTCCAGGAGCAGAGGTCCCTGGGACAGTCAAGGGAGAAGAGTGGAGTGCGGGACCCTATCCAGAGAAACAGTGACACCAGAGATGGAGGCAGAGATGATGACATGGAGAGATAGAAGGGTTGACTGGGGGCTCTAGACCTAGAGAGCTAGAGGGACTGGCTTGCAGGTTGTTTTGTTTGGTAGTTTGATGATGCATGGAGGGGATTGTAACCATAACAATGAAATGATACATGATACACTGAATGTAAAGCTAATGTGTTCCCATATAAACTATCACATAATTCACAATAAAACATTAAAAAAAAAGTTGATGGTTTGAACCCACCCAAAGATTCAGAGGGTGAAAGACCTGGAGATCTGTTTCTATAAAGATCATTCAGTGTTGTCGAGTTGTTTCTGACCCATCAAGACCCTGTATAGGATTCCTGAGGAGCGTCTGGTGAGTTTGAACCATAGACCTTGCTGTTCAAACCAACCTTGTAGTCCAGCACATTAGTCTATAGCATCATACCTGGACTCCTCCTGTAAAGATTACGACGCAAGAAAATCCTACTGGGCAATTCATATTGGGTCACTATGAGTCAAAATTGACTCCATGGCATTCAGCAATACTAACCATGCTAATGAAACTATTACAATAAAAGTGGCTGATATTCATTGACTGATTAAAAAAAAAGAAAAAGAAAAAAGAAATATCTTCTGTTCCTCTAGATGCTCCAAGCTGGTCTGCTTAAAGGCTCTTCCTTTTATAATCCTATGATTCTGGTTTTGACCCTAACTCCCAGAGGATTAAGACAGTCATCTTTCTTATATGAATGAGGGGCATGGGTACATAGTTAAAAACAATAGAATTCATTCTAGTTCGTTCCTATAAATGCTTTTGTTGCTGGGTCCATTTAAGTTGGTTTTCTATTCATAGCAACCTTTTGTGACAGAATAGAATCATCCTATAGAGTTGTGTGGAGTCCTGGTATGGCACTGGACCAAAAGGTCGATTTGAACAGCAAGGTCAGCGGTTCAAACTCAACAGCTTTTCTTCAGAAACTTAATGCACCATCACTATGAGTTGGAATCAACTCAATAGCTTAACAACAGTAACAAAAATCTAGCACGGAGTACTGGTGTGGCGTTATAGGATAAGTACTGGACCAGAAGGTCAGTGTGAATTGCAAAGTTGGTGGTTCAAACTCACCACCCGCTCCTTGAAAACCCTATATAGGGTCACTATGAGTCAGTAGCACTCAAAAACAACACCAATGTCTAGGATATCAAACTGTATGCATTCCTTCTTATTTTTGACAGCTTTCAATTTTCCTAGATTCATACTTTGTATATTCCATGTTCTGAGTATCAATGGATATTTGTAGCTGTTTCTTTTCATTTTGAGTTGCGTCACATCAGCAAATGAAGGTCCTGAAAGCTTTGATCCACTCTACTGTGAGGAGGCAGCTCTACCCTAGTTGATTTTGAAGGTTTTCCAATCCGAGCAGCTCATCTTCCAGCACTACATCGGACAATGCACTGCTACTATTCATATAGTTGCGTTTTTTTTTATCTTCTGACACTATATCTGGAAACATTTCACTGCTAGCCACAAGGTTTTCAGGGGCTAACCATTCAGAAGTAGGCAGCCTTTTCTTCTTCCTTTTCTGTTTTAGTCTGGAAACTCCACTGAATCCTATCTACCATGGGTGACCCTGCTGTTATTTAAAATACTGATGGCATAGCTCCTAGTATCAGCACATAAGGCACCACAATATGATAAACTGACAGATGTGTGGTGTAATTCACAGTAGAATCGATACATAATTTATAGTATATCTATGTTAGCTCTGATGCCACTCTAAACAGCAATGAGAATGAACAAATTACAACTATATGCAGCAATATGACTGAATCAAAACTAAAACAAAGTTGAACAAAAGGAGTCAGTCGTGTAAGAATATATGCAGCATAGTTTTCCATATAAAAATGTCTAAGTAGGCAAAATTCATCTAGAGTTTTATATGTGAGAATAGTGGTCAATCTTGAGAGCAGAGAAGGGAGTACATGATGGGCATCTGGGTTTCTGTTTCTTTGTCTGGAGGCTGGTTCCAAAATGTGTTCTCTTTGTAAAAATCAATGGACCATCAACGGAGAAGAGCCGCCAGTAGTACCCTACCCAGAGAAACAGAGATGCCTGAGATAGAGACAGAGATGATGACGTGGAGTGATGAAGCGACTGGGGACTTCGGACCCAGAGAGGGAAAAGGACTGTGGGCCGACAACTGGGGGGAGGAGGGGGAAGCGTAGGGGGTGGGTTTCTGAGATATACCCTTTGGGTGGTTGATGATGCATGGAAGGGATTGGAACCATGGCAATGAGATGATATACGATGGAATGAATGTAAAACTAAAGTTCTCCCATGTAAACTATCATATAATTCACAATAAAACATTTAAAAAAATTAATGGACCTGTCCATTTATGATATACAGGCAGTCCCCAGGTTATGCACGTCTGATTTACTGACAGCCAGTAGTTACAAGCCAGTTCCCATAAGGCCTATTATTTTTTAAATTCCAGGTAGACACAAAGGGGTGCTACTTTGCAACGCACATCAGAAGATCATTACTATTCTAATAATGTGTTATTATGTTAAATATGTTTTAGTGTATCTGGAAGTGTTTCTTTAATGTTTTTAGGTATAGAAAGGTACACTACATACTATATATTAAGGCAAACATTGATCCAACTGATGTTAGCTACAAACCACACCTGTTTCAATTTATGTATAAATTCAATTTAAAGACAGATTTAGGAATAGAACTCATTCATAAGCCAGGAATTGCCTTATGTCCATTTAAGAATGTAGGGTTAAAATTAAATTACTATTTTAATAAGAAATTTAAAATCTTATTGGAAGACTCACAATGTATATGAGAGGTCTTTAAGAAGTTCTTGGAGAAATGGAATTAAAACACAATAAAAATTTATATGTATTTTTTGAAGCTCTCTCATCCATACAGGAAAGTATCACTTAATATCCACACTACATTTTGTGAAATAGGACATTATATAATTTGGGTGTTATGCAGACATCTGTGTCCATGGGGCACAGAGCTCCTAGGCACACTGGCCCGAGGGCTGCTACACAGCACATGGTCAGGGTAGCTCACACTGTGGAAACTTCATGTGAGCCTCCACCAGGTCCTGCCTGGCTGTTGAGGAAGGTCAGCTCACCCATAAAAACTGTCTGGGAATGGGACAGTACGAGCCAAGGGGGTTGAGGGCATCTAAGCCAATATTGGAGCACCCAGGGAACATAACTTTCCATCAGCACCCTATGAGACCACACCAGTGAAAATACAGGACTAGACCTGTCAAAGTGTGGAGCCAAGAGGGACCAGGTCTACCACTTCAGATTAGGCCACTTCTGGGCTGAACAAAGCAGTTGGGCAGAAGTGAGGCTCCCACTTCAAGATGAGGGTACGGCATCCTGACACTCAGATATCTGGATTGTTGTTGCTGTTGTTAAGTGCTGTCCAGTCAATTCCAACTCACAGTGACCCAGTATAATGTTTCCAGGGAGAAGCTGGTGAGTTTTACCTGCCAACCATGTGATCTGGATATCCCAGCCAATTGATGTACAGTCATCTCTCAATATCTACAGGGGCTACATTGGTTCTAGGATTTCTATGGATCCCAAATCCACAGATTCTCAAGTCTTTCATGTAAACATGTAGCATTTTCATACATCCTATGCATAGCTTCTCATATACTTTAAATCATCTCTATATTACTTATAATAACTAATGGAGTCCTCGAACCCTAAGGAGCAAGATGACAGTGGTTTGGAGGCTTTGTCTCTGCAGTGCCCAAGGAGCCCAAACCACAATGGTCAGACCTGCTCATGTCTCAGCATTTCTCCAGGACCACTCTACCCCAGGAGTGCAGTACATTCACTCTCCCTCTGATACCATTCTGGTTCCAAGGCTGCATCTCTCTACTGGACTAATGAGACGGTTGTCAGTGTTTTGCTCCTGGACCTGATTCCTTGCGTATTTGAATCCTTGCTTTGTGAAGGTTTACTCTCTGGCTACAGCCCTTACTCTCTATAGTCACTTGGGCATTGGACAAGTTGTTGTTGACTATGTCCAGGATGGTGCTCCACAAAAAGCTACTAAGGTAAGCCTCTTGGCACACTCTGCTCTTACCTATGTTGCTCTTTGTTATTTCAGTTATCACAATTTAAGTAAATCAAAGATCCTGCCATGCTGTGGAAACTTCTATATTTTTATTACTTTGTACCTTAAAAAAGGAGCTCAGCTAGCATAGTGGATTACGAGTTGGTCTGCTCACAAGGTCAGCAGTTTAAATCTACCAGCCATTCTGCAGTAGACCTATGAAACTTTCTGCTCCCATAAAGATTTACGACCTCTGGAACCCTATACATGGTCATTATGAGTTGGAACTGACTGTAAGGCAAACAACCACCACCCCCACCACCAATACCTTAAAAAATGATGCTCTGTCATACCAATAAACTGTCAAAGAATGACTAACAGATATATCCATCGGTGAGACAACCCTCTTCTAGTTAGATGACTATTTTCAGATTGTAGTCTTTGAGGAAACGTTTTGAGAGGAATTATATTCACAAAACAGTGAGAATGAGTTCCATACATTGGTGATATAATGGCATTTTCTCCTAACTCTGTACAAGGCACATAGTATTATTAAACATTATGTATAAGCTTTTGTCTTTCAATGTATCAATCTTAGTGGGAATTCAGTTTATTACATTATGATCAAACCTCTTAGATTTGTTCTGGGTATGATGGACAATTGGAAAGACAACTCACAAATAAAGATTTTGCAAAAAAAATTAAGAAAAATATCTAATTCAAAGTAAATGCTATGTAAATAACACATTATGTTCCTTCTTAGCCTTTGAGAAATTGCTCTGTCCACTTCATTGTTTTTTATTTTTTTGTTGGTTTTTTTTACCTCCTGAGTATTTTTACTCCATAGCTGGATAAAATCCATAGAATAAAGAAGGCTGACTATATGTGGTCAGATCAACATTACCCACACAGATGTTAAGTGATGTATATCTTAACATCATGTGTGTGTGTCTGTGTGTGTATGAATAATATGTGTTTCACAACGTCTCCAGAAAGTCCAGGAACAAAGCAAACAACACTATTACAGTCACATAAAATGGACAACTAGAACAAGAAACTCTTATCATGCAAATACTTGTACAGCTGAGTGTCTCTCAACACCTATGACAATAGAGATTAGATACCAAATATCCTCACCAAAGATGGCCCAGAAGAATCAGATACTTCTGCAACAATGTTTACCCGAAGATCAGATCTGCCTTTATCTGACTAATGCTATGCAATGTTCTTATCTGCCTCCAACCTTCTAGCAGTTGCATCAGCCTATCAGAATCTGGGTCACATGGAAATCTTAGCTGCAAGCGAGTCAGGGAAATTGTGCTTGGTTTTCCAGTCACAATAGCAATCTAAAAGGGAGGTGCAATGAGTACTGAGTGATCCAGACTGCATTATCATCTACAAATAATGTTTCTGATTCAATGCTAATATCACATCTTTCAAATTAGGTACGACCTATAAACATATGTTTCATGTTTTCTACCTATGTAACAACTTATATATCATCAAGGAATATTTGAGTTCAAATTCCATTTCTCCCACATGAAACAGATTGACTTCAGCAAAGTCAATCATGGCCATGGGTAAAGGCTGAATAGAGTTAAAATTCCCAGAGAGGTGTTGTTGTTTTTTCAATATTTTCAACATAAAAATATGTCATGTGCTAAAAAAGTAGTGCCCAATGATAAGTCCAAAATATGCTTTTCTGACTCATATTTCCTTTCTTTTGCATTTCCTTCACACAGAAAGAAAACTAGAAAATACCAAAGCATCCCTAGCTGAAAAGAAAAGATATAAATTCCTGAAAAATTGTAGAGCTTAGCTAATATGACTTTAAAATATAAGTGAACCATGGGCAGGATATTAAAAGCTTGTTTCAACAGGTGACAAATGACACTACTGAAATCAGCAAGATCCAAAGAAAGCTAAAAGCTTTGGTTATGGCAAAGCACAACCAGTTACGAGGACTTCTTGGTAGCTGTGATCCTGAATTTGTTAACATGGCTAGCCTATGATTCTTACTTTGGATAGACACCGAATTGGTTGTTGCTCCATAATGTAATGTTTTATAAGGTACTCACATTCCATGATGTGATCCGATGTGATCAACCAACCACATGTGATCCGATGTGGGGTATGGTTTGCTTCTAGAATCTAAATGGATATTCCTGGTGGAGCTCACTCTCTCTCTCTACTCTGCACTTTCCTCATCACTTGACCTACAGATCCTGGCACACAAGCCTGCAGAAGTTTACAGCCTTTCCCTGACCTATGTATTTTACACTTGCCAGACCCCTTAGAAATTTGGAAGACAACTATCTGGCCTACTGATTGGAAGAGATCCATATTTGTGCCCATTCCAAAGAAAGGCGACCCAATGGAATGAGGAAATCATTGGACAATCTCTTGGATATCCCAAGTGAGTAGAGTTTTACTAAAGGTAGTACAGAAACAGCTGCAAGCATACATTGACAGAGAACTTCCAGAGGTTCAAGCCGGATTCAGAAGAGGCTGTGGAACGAGTGATATTGTTACTGATGTCCGATGGATCTTGGCTGAAAGCAGAGAATATCAGATAGATGTTTACCTGTGCTTTATTGACTATGCAAAGGCTTTCGATTGTGTGGATCATGACAAGCTATGGACAACACTGAAAAGTATGTGTATTCCAGAATACTTAATTGTACTCATGAGGAATCTGTACCTGGACCAAGAGGCAGTTGTTCGCACAGAACATGGGAACACTGAATGGTTTAAAATTAAGAAAAGTGTGCGATAAGGTTGGATTCTTTCACCATAGTTATTCAACCTGTATGCTGAGCAAATAATCTGAGAAGCTGGGTTATATGAAGAAAAACATGGCATCAGGATTGGAGGAAGACTCATTAATAACCTGCGATATGCAGATGATACAACCTTGCTTGCGGAAAGTGAAGAAGACTTAAAATATTTACTGACGACGTCAAAGAGCACAGCCTTCAGTATGGATTACATCTCAATGTAAAGAAAATTAAAATCCTTACCACTGAACCAATAAACAA
>NW_006408645.1:9230805-9236542 GCF_000296735.1 Chrysochloris asiatica
TATATATATATAAAGAGAAGTTTATATGAAGGACATGCTCACAACTGTAGAGGTGGAAGAGTCCCAAGTCTAGGTCAGCTGAGCCAAGATAGGCAGGCAGGCCCAGCAGACAGGCAGACAGGAGTCCCAGGTCCTCAGCGAAAAAGAAGCCAAAAAAAAAAAAGCCACATCCCCATGAAAACATCCTTTCAATTGATTGGCTGCTCATAGCCAATCATCATAGAGTTAACTATGTCTGCTCACAGGTAATCATCATAGAGTTAACTATGTCTGCTCACAGGCAATCATCATAGAGTTAATGATGCCTGCATTCGATTTCACCTTGGGGAGAACTACATCTCAACAGTCAAGCCACTGAGAATCCTGGCCCAGTAAAGTAGAGACAAATCTTTCACTATCACACTGCTAAAGAGTGACTGCCGTGAGCACTGTGCTCTTTGAAGTATAGGATCAAACGGACATTATCAACTCAAGAGATTAGCTAAGAAATTTAAGAGACAGTGATTTTCTGTTAACGAGGGAGGAACAACTCAGAAAAGGAGGGTAAAAATGGCTACACAACTCAAAGAATGTCATTGGTGTCACTACAGTGTACATGTAGAGATAGCTGAATTATTGCATGGTCTGCTGTATATATTCTCAACAGCAGCAACAACAAAAATAAAATAAATTATATTTAAAACAAAAATGAAAGGAATAGCAATTTCTGGTGTCCTGCTTAACATAATGAGGTGTTCTTCCTAACTCTTAAACAGGTGACAGAATTTTGGACCTGGAAGGTGAGGGGATGCTGGCATATGCTCTGAACCTCTGATCAGAGAAAACTCTCCAAACTATTAAGGCATTTAGCAACCTTTGAGGAAATCTTTTCTCCATTTTGGCAAAACACAATCATTTTAAAGACTGATGGATATAAAATACAAAGCAAAAGGAAAACTACAATAAAGTTAATTCCCCATAATCCAGGTGCAGGGCCATAGGAGAGCTGGAAGCAAGGCTTACTCCTCTGCTGGTTGAGGCTTTGCCAAGTGCTTCGGCACCACAGGTGTTCCCAGGCATATGCAGGTGAGAAGAATAAAACACTATCATTAGAAGACAATAAAGATACCACCACAGGGTGGGCATCTGGCGGGGATGTGGGTTAAGATTTCAGCTGATTTCTCCACCTTGAGTTAGGTGGGCAGTATTCACTTTACACCTCAAATGAGAAGATTGTTATTGTTGTTGTTAAGTGCCTTCGAGTAGATTCTGACTCATAGCGACCATATATAAGGTTTCCGAGGAGTGGCTGGTGAGGTTGAACTGCCAACCTTGTGTTTCAAACTGACCTTGCAGTCTCGTTCATTAACCTGCAATGCCACACAATGGGAAGACCGGTAATATTAATGAAGCATCCAGGGCTTTTACAGCAGTGATTCTTATACCTGAGCCAATATCAGAAGCACCTGGAAATCTTGCTAAACCACAGATCACTGGACCTCACTTTCAGAGTTTCTGACTCAGGAGATCTAGGTGGGGCCCAATAATTTGTATTTCTAATTTCCAAGGTGATTATGATGTTCTTGGTCTAGTGTCCATATTTTGAGAACCATTGCATTAGAGACATGTGACAAGAATGGCAGAAGGAGGGAGTGTCGGGGGAGTGGTTCCTAAGTCACATGTTTTATTAGAGCGAGTTGGAAGCAGGTAGGAGCAAAGATTCTAGAATCTCACCCTTAATGGTTTGTCCAGTAAGGTTTCTGTGTGCAACCCACCACCAAAGCCAGTGAGGGAAGTGAAGGAGCACAGGTCTTTTGAGAGCACTATGCCAAGTGTGTCCTCAAGCATCATTTTACTTAATCCCACCACAATCTTATGGCTAACTCCGAAATATTCCTATTTCACATGTGTAAACCAAAGTCTTGAAAGGCAAACAGATGAATCAGAATGAAAGTCTTTCTAATATATAGTATAATCTCTCTTCTACAATGTAACTAGTTTTAGCTTGCTGTCTTCTGGGACATTTCGTACAGATGCATCCATAAAATACTATGAAAACTTACCAATATGGGTTGCAACACTTAATAAACAGAGTCCCATTTGGTAAGTGGACCTATCAACTTATGAAAAGCAGCAGAGCTTTAGGAAGCTGGTGAAATGCTGAGGGCAATCAAAGGATGACTTTCCAGATTCCCTGAAAGTCTGTCAAAGAGGCTTAGAATGGGGGTACTTCAAAATCTTCATCTCATTGATGAGAACGCTGTCAGTACACCTTCTATAACCATCACCTTCAGCACCACCCCTACAACCACCACAGAGCAGACCAACCATGAAAACCAATAAGGAGCAACCAGAAGCTAATTCTACAACACTAAAACAATACACTCATACACACCGCTCACATAATGAACTATGATTTATGTGTTTCTCACACAACCCTCCTTTTTATTTGTTTATGAGCCATGAAAAGATTTCTTCTCAAGTGACTCCTCACCTGACCACTGCTGTATGGTAAACAATATGGTCCTCATTTTAGTACCTAACCCATTTCCCCCTTCAAGTATGATGGATTCTACCTCACACATGTGATTAAAGAAAAACGCCATGTTTGACATGAGATGCATTATTGATAAGTAAAATGCCCTCAACACATCAGAAATGGTCCATGAATCAAGGAAAGATGTGCTCCAAAATAGACTGGGGTCCCACTGAGTACTTCTCTCTTCATGCTGACCATGATGTTCCATTTTTATGGGTGTAAATTCCATCTTTGGGAAAAGACAGGGAAACCAAGCCTAGACATCCAGTGGTTATATATAAGACCTGTGGAATCCTAGTTCTCCGAGATTTTTGTTTGGAACCTTTCACAGTTTTGCTAAACTGTTCCTAACTATGTAATTTTTAAGTAAGCAATACACATAATAGAAGGGCAGTGGTAGCATTTTTACCTTCTGTGTGGAAGACCCAGGTTCAATTGCCAGCCAATGCATTACATTACATTACATTACATTACATTACATTATATGTGTAGCCACCACCCTCTATCAGCAGAGGCCTGAATGTTTCTATGAGGCTAAACAAGCTTCAACAGAGCTTCCAGACTAAGGCAGAGTAGGAAGAAAGGTCTGGTGATCTACTTAATACATTTAATATATAATACCTTTAATACATATGATAATCTACTTAATACAAAGTCAGTCAATGAAACCCCTACGGTGAAGGCAAGGCTTGATGGCGGATAGGGTAGAGGTGCAGTGAAGATATCCATTAACAATAACACAGAATACCAGGCGAAGTGGGTTCAAGGGAGAGCTCTAAAACTCTGAACCACATAATGTAGCAATATTTAAAAAGTGTGAAGGCTTATTGTTGTTGTTATGTGCCGTGGAGTCGGTTCCAACTCATAGTGACCCTGTACAGGGTTTTCAAGGTTGTAAATCTTTATGGGAGCAGAAAGCCTCATCTTTCTCCCGTGGAGCAACTGGTAATTTCAAACTGCTGACCTTGAGGTTCGCAGCCCGATTTGTAACCACTATACTACCAGAGCTCCTTTGAAGGTTTATAGCTAGTGGAAATTGTAGCAGAAGCAAGAAATCTCGGACTTTCATATCTGCCGGGCTCAGTGGCCCGGAGCTGACAACTTGGACGAGACCAAATGGCAAGACCAGGTGGGGGAGTAAGCAGACCTGCCACGGACTAACACCAGTGGGAACCTTGGAGACAAAGGTGGACAATATTCTTTGTTTTGTTTTGTACTGATATATATATATATTTTTTTTACATCTGTTAATTAGCCTCTCACTACACACTTCCAATATGGTGACTAGAGGGGGTGTCTGAGTAACTAGACAGCCCCACCCACACCACTGGAGGGTTCTTCTACCACATATGCTCACAGAGCCTCTCAGTGCTTAAAGGGCCAGCCCCCATTTAAACCAACCAGCAGTGCAAAACAGCCACTGCCGGCCCTGAACTGTTTATTAATAGGGAAGAGGCCAAAACTGGGGTTGTGGAGTAGGAGAGAGTCTAACAACAAAACAGGCCAAAAGTTAAATCCTGAGGTACAGCATAAAAACCAACAGTGGTATCTTGAAATTTATCAGGTGACCTTGAAGGCAAGAAAATGAAAGAGGATATTAAAGTCATAGTCATATTAGGATACAGATTTTTTTTTTTCTTTTTCTCTTCTCTTGCTCCTCTCTTTTCTATGGTTATAGACTACAATATTCAATCTTGTTTTCTTTCTTTTCTCTTTTTGTTTTTTTGCTGTTGCTGTTTTGATTTGTTTTGGGTCACCTTTTACTTTAGGGGGCTCTTTCTCTTTCTATATTACCCAAGAAGACACAGCAATTGCTGCCACATTGTCAAGCTACAATCACACCCTATAAAACACCAAAATCCACTCAAGAACCAATACCAAATGCCATATACCAGGGAGGCAGACAACACCTGCAAAAGTTACCCTGAGGTGAGCAATAAGAAGAGTGAAAAGGAAAGCCCACATCTTGATCACCTCTACCTGGAGGCAATCAGAAAGCATAAAAACAAAAAACAAAACAAAACAAAAAACACCACTCAAGTATTAAGACCACAGATAAACACTAAACATGCCCAAGAAGCAAAGATAAACACTAAACATGTCCAAGAAGCAAAAGCAGATGACCATATCAGCACATGTCCAGAAATAAGATAAAACGTCTAAGACAAATGATAGAGAGGTAGAACCAGACTCCATTCTGGAAGGAGGGCATGCCTTGGAAATGCCTGAGAAGGAATTCAGAAAAATGATTATAAAATGTTTCAAAACACTTTACAATGGAACTGAGAAGAATAAAGAAGAAGTCAGGAAAGCACTACAGGAACTATCAAATAAGATAGATAGAGCATTGGAAACAATTAAAAACCAACAGAAAGAGGTCCAAACGACTAATAACAGAATATCAGAAATAGACAATACACTGAAAGGGCAAAGGAGTAGAATTGAACAGATAAAAACCCAAACTAGTGAGCTGGAAAACAAATCTCTCGATACTACTAAGATAGAAGAACAAGCAGTAAAAAGAATTTTAAAAATCTGAAGAAGGTCAAAGATTCATGTTGGTCAACATGAAGAGGAATAATTTAATAATTATCAGCATTCTGGAACAGGAAGAATCACACAAATCCACAGAGGAGATAGTTGGAGAGCTGCTGGAATAAAATTTCTCTAGCATCCTGAAAAGTGAAAAGAGAAGCATTCAAGAAGCTCAATGAACCCCAGGGAAGGATAGACCCCAAAAGAAAATCAACAAGACATATCATAATCAAGCTCTCCAAAATCAAAGATAAGGAGACAATCCTGAAAGCAGCTAGGAAAAAGAAAGAAAGAAATAGACAAATCAGTAGTAATAATGGGAGATTTTAATACACCAGTTTAGAAAAAGCATAGAACCACCAGAAAGAAAACTGACAAAGACACAAGGAACTAAACAACACAATCAGCGAACTAGACATCATAGATGTGTACAGAGCATTCGACCCAACAACAGCATAATACTCATTCTTTCCAGTGCACATGGAACATTCTCCAGAATAGACCATGTGTTAGGCCAAAAAATGAACCTCCGTAAATTTACAAATATCAAAATACTACAAAGTATCTTCACAGACCACAATGCTATCAAACCAGAAATTAACAGCAGGAAGACCAAGGAAATAAAGTCAAATACATGGAAACTGAATAACACCCTGCTGAAAAATGACTGGGTAGTAGAAGAAA
>NW_006408645.1:9237261-9243794 GCF_000296735.1 Chrysochloris asiatica
ATTGAAGTTGTCAAGGACTTCATTCTTCTTGGATCAACTATCAACACTCATGGAAGCAGCAGTCAAGAAATCAAACGACGTATTGCATTAGGCAGATCTGCTGTACAAGACCTTTTTAAAGTGTGGAAGAGCAAAGATGTTAGCTTGAGGACTAAGGTGCACCTGACCCAAGCCATGGTATTTTCAATAACCTCACATGCTTGTGAAAGCTGGACAGTGAATAAGAAAGATCATAGAAGAGTTGATGCATTTGAGTTATAGTGATGGAGGAGAATATTGAAAGTTCCATAGGCTGTCAAAAGAACCAATAAATCTGTTTTGGGAGAAGTGCAGCCAGAGTGCTCCTTGGAGGCCAGGATGGCCAAACTTGGTCTCTCATATTTCAGACATATTGTCAGGAGGGACCAGTTGCTGGAGAAGGATATCATGTTTGGTATGGTGGATGGCCAGAGAAGAAGAGGAAGACCCTCAACGAGATGGATTGGCCAAGTGGCAGCATCAATGGACTCAAGCATGGCAACAGTAGTGAGGTTGGGCCAGAATTGGGTAGTGTTTTGTTCTGCCGTGCATGAGTCGGTACCGACTTGATGGCACCTAACAACAACAAGAGTCCCCTTAATCCTGCAAGCCAGAGTAGCCTCTGCCTGTCACCTGACCTACATATTTGTGACTTTCCAGCCCCCACAATTATTTGAGTCATTTATTTAAAGTAAATATATATATATATATATGTGTGTGTGTGTGTGTGTGTGTGTGTGTGTATATATATATGTATATGTATGTGTGTGTGTGTCTGTGTGTGTGTGTGTGATCCTAAGTTGTTGCTAAGTGCAGTTGAGTCAGTTCCAACTCATCACAATCCTGATAGGATTTCCAAGGTGCAGCAGTCCAGTGTTTATTCTACAGCTCCATACTATGATGAAAACCATATGAAGCAGTTCTATTCTGCAACGTATGGGGTCACAATGACTGGGTGGTTACCAGTGCCATGCTTAGTCCATAGTCACATTTTGAAAATCATCTACTTGATTTGCTTACAAACTGAAACATTCAAAATACACTAAGGTCCAACTGTTCTGCCACATCAGATACTAAAGTCATATTTCTTCTTCCTTTTCACTAAAAATTCATGAAACAGGTCTTAGCTGTCATTTGAAAGAACCCACTTGAAAATATGAACAAAGCGTCCATTCAGCATATGATTTGCCTTGTAGGGTCCACAACTGTCTGGACTAGAGTAAGTGTGGGGTCAGCATATGACAGACTTGTAGCTATTTCCTCTCCTCGTGTTTTATATATTTATAAAACTAGTTATGTGTCAGGCACTTTGCTATATGTTTCATAAAAATTCATTCACTTATTATTAACAAAGTTATTAATCCCATAGCAACACTGCATGGTTGCTAGGGCTTACCCATATCTTACAGATGGAGAATCAATAGATTGGAGAAGCCAAATTAAACACTCAAAAGTCACACGGGAAATTAGAAGAGTTTTAATGAAACAAAATAATGCCTGCACCTATGGGTGCCTTCCTTGGATAATGTTGCTATTGTTGTTTTGGGCTGTCAAGTCGGTTCCAACTCATAGCAACCCTGTCTAGGTTCTGAGGAACAGTTGGTGGGTTTCAGCTACTGATTGGTGTTTGCAGTCCAGTGTTTAACCTAGAGTGCCACACCAGGAATCCAAAATACATATATTTGTTGTTGTTGTTGTTGTTAAGTGTTGTTGAGTCGGTTCTGACTCGTAGCGACCCTGTATAGAGTTTCCAAGAAGCAGTTGGTGAGCTTGAACCGCTGACCTTGCAGTTCAAATGACTTTACAGTCTGGCGCATTAACCCACAATCCTGTTATGCTTGGATAATAGGTATATACATGGTGTAGCATATTGACAGGATTTTTTTATACTGAGACCTGTGAAGACACTGTACTTCTATGATGTCCATTTTGTAAGAAATAGACAGGAAACAGAAACTAGAGGTAGATATAAGCTTTCGTCTCTGGCTGTCTTCTCTTAAACCTAGATCTGATCACTGAGAAAAGTTGTGCATATATAGATCAGTCTCGTCACTATTCTTCTGACCAGTCTCATCACTATTCTTCTGCAAAGAACATTGCCTAGCATCCCAATGCATTGTGCCTTTATGCTACAACAACCTGTATTTCCTCTGCCTATGGAAAATTACTTCCTTTGAGAAGCCTGATCTTCTAGTTCACCTGGCCTGGGAAGAATTAATCATTTGCTTTCTTTGTGTTCTTCCAACACAGTGCTACAATAACCAAGTATTTACAAAGAGGCAATGTCAGATTGTGGGAAAAGCTTTGAAACAGAAGTTGGATGACCTGGATTTGGGGGCTGTCACTCACTAGTTCTGTGATGTTAAGCAAAGTCCTCCTCATCTGCAAAATGCAGACAACACTTGCCTCATCAGTCTTACAAACAGGGCTAAATGAGATGTCTGTGAACCTGCTTAGACAGTCTGAAACCTTTTTAGAAGTTATTTTGTTGTTTTTTTCTTTGAGTGGAGGTAGATTTTTGTTTGTTTTATTTGCTTCTCTCTATCCTGTGAAGGTGGAGACATGTCTTAGGAGGTTTGATACTCCACACAAGGCCTATGAGTACCTATGGCAGTGTTTAAAGAGAAGGGATTCTTAATAAATGGTCATTGAAATTAAAATAACACAACTACAAGAGGTGGGATCTCTCATCCTAGACAAATGAGATTAAAGCACATCTCCTTCTCTGTGTGTGTGTCTTCCCCTCTCTCCCTACACATGTGAGTGTGTGTGTGTGTGTGTGTGTTCCACCCTCAACAGCATCCTTTCTTGTTTTTTCTTGAGCTGTGGTATCCCAGTCCTGCAGAGGAATTCTGAGATCGATTGACAGAGACAGACAATGACAGTGAGAAAGGAGCCCTTTCTTCAGGATTACTTTATCAGCAGCTCATTTTTGTGCATCTGAACCCATTGTGGCCAGCCCTGAGCCTTTCAACATCACACAGAACCAACTGGGTATGGAGGCCCTAGAAGACAGCACAAGAAAGACCTGAGGAAAATTGACAACCCAGCTGGACAGGGAAGCCTACAGCCAACTCCATGAGATTTCCTTGACACAGCCAGCAATCCTGGGCTTTGGTGTCTAAAAGGGAACAGGATTCATAAATAAAGCTAAGTCACTCATTCCTGATGCTTCCCTTTGTATGAATATGGAGAAATAACTGGCATTGCACAATACAGAACATTTTCCAATTCAGGACACATATTACAGGACACATATACAACATATTACAACATATTACAGGACACATATACAACATATTACAAAGAACAATAATAGTACTGTTGTTATGGTTAAATGTCTTCGAGTTGGTTCTGTCCTACAGCAACCCTGTATAAGGTTTCCAAGGAGCAGCTGGTGAACTTGAACTGCTGACATTGTGGTTCAAATGACTTTGCAGTCCAGCGCATTAACCCACAGCACTACACCAGAACTCCAATAATAGGCATATAGGTGGGTAATCTAGAAGATAGGATATGCAATTTTCTGTTTAAATTATTTCAGCTATCTAGAATGCTTCTTCTCCATTCTGCTTACAAATTCATGGTGAGGTTTAAAAAAAAAAAAAAAGGTAAAAAAGGAAAGTACTTAAGCAAGCCTGGATTCAAGTCTTAGCTCCATATATGTGTCCTTGAGTGAGTGATTTAAGCTACTCATCTTCCACTCCACATCACAAATGATTATGAAGTACCGTCTATAAGCAAATTATCTAGTGCACTAAACACTATGGCTAAACTAGAATAAGACAACTTCCCAACATGAAGGTACCCACAGGCTAACGGATAAGAGGCTGTGTGTGAAAGCTTGTAGCTAGATACACAGCAGGTGCTCGTTCTATGATAGCTAGTTTTTTCTATTCATCTCTCTTTCCCTCATCACAGTCCCAAGCTGTTGCCTGAAACATTGCTATTAAATCTTCACGTCTTTAATTCAGGAGTCCAAAGCTTTCACCATTCAAATTTATATTTAATCTCCCCTGTGAATCACTTCACTGCTGGATTTTTTGAATAACAAATATTTGGTATTTATAAATTATTCTTCAGCATGTGTTAACTCAAATTACCACACTGAGTTGATAGAATTAAAGCTCAAATAAAGAAACTCAATTTATCTGCTAGATGGCTATCTCCAGGGCCAGGATCTTTAAAACACTGAGAGTAGTTCAAGGATTTCCTTTACTATCTGCACAAAAGCTTAGGGCCCAGGTACTCTGGGTTGGAAGCCACTATTATAAGTATATAACTTTCTTTCCTGGTAATATACATTGTCCTAGGAAAGGCATCTTTGCCTCCTATCGGTCACTTAAACCTTGATATGATCTCATTTATGAGTGTATCTGGGATCAAGATGGATGGGACAAGAAAAATCATGCAAAGTTAGGCACACATAGTAATTTCAGAAACCTTATGGGTGGATAAAGGACAAAGGACTGGTAGTGTTAACCAGGTTAAAGGAAAAAAAAAAAATTCTGAAGATTTTAGATTTGCCCATGACTAGCTCTAAGAAGAATTTACTGAAGAGTTTATTAAGTAAATTTATTCAACTTATTCAGATGAGTTGCTTTGTTTATACCAAAAGTAGCCACAAGCAAATTTGCTACCTTGAAGCATTGCCCATTGCAGAATCATTTTCAAAAGAGAAGCTTCTATGTACACAACAACTACAAAAACATATGGACCTGTGTTATGGGGCTTATCAGGGAGCTCATAAGGGTAAAGATAAGGGTGTTTTTTGTTTTTGTTTTTGTTTTTCTGACTAATATGGCATCATAAACCCCATAACATCACCAAAGGAAGAACACATATGGATAGTCACTGGGTGAAGTCTCCTCAAATATTAATGGTCAGGACAGCACAATTTGAATTGAGGAGGAAAGAAAAGATGTTCAGAGCACCCAACTTCACATTCTGTCATGATGGTTTTATGTACAGATTTCTTTTTCACTAGGTCATAGTCCAGTAAGGATTAACAGTAAAAAGTCTAAAATTCCATCACCCTAATCAGGAAAGAAATCTAGAATTAGTTGTTAATTGAAGGTTTATTTCCCAACTTTTAATCAAGTTTTCTGGTTGGGACAGCAAGCCTCATTTGGATACCTGTATGCACCTCCTTTCTCTAAAGCAAAATCATAACCATTGCCATCCAGTCAATTTCAACTCATCATGACTCTGTGTGTTCCAGATAGAAGTCTCCAAAGGGTTGTCTTGGTTGTAAATCTTTGCAGAAGCAGATAGCCAGGTCTATCTTCCCTGGCACCACTGGGTGGTTTAGAATCACCAATGTTTAGGTTAGTAGTTGAACATAAACCATTCGCACTACTCAGACTTTTGTCTAGCCCCTGGTTGTTTCTGCTAGACCCTTGCAGAGAAAAGAAACAGGTTAGATTTTTTTTTTTTTTCCCCACCAGGACAAGGAAACCAATACTAAATATCTGTACAGTACAAGTACCACTAATGAGAAGCTCCAGTGAGGTTGTGAGAAGACAACAGGCAACTGCAGAACTCATAATAAACTGTCAGGGTCAATATTTGAAGCTCAGAATCTGAATTCTCCATTTAATGGGGTTGCTCATAATATTTTATGTTATTGAAAAACTGATATAATTTTAGTCACATCAGTTTTAAAGAAACTTCCATTTTAGTTTCTGTCATAAGATATAAATAAACTGTATCTATGAGGATTCTTTCTTTATTCTCCTTTACGGAAACAATATTATACCTGAGAAAGTAGTAGAGAGCATGGGTAGGGGGCAGAAAATATTCTTAATCTTTTAAACTCTACTTTTGTTGGAGATATATTGTGAAACTCTACTAACCTTTTTTTTTCCTAATTTATTTTCCTTTATAAAAAGTTTTCTTTTGTATTTAATCTAAAATGTTTGTGAAAGTCCTTTTTAAATTCAACGAAAATGAAGTCAGGCATTTCTGGTGCAGAGAGCAATTCCAGACCCAGTAGGGGAGTGCTTATGACTGAACAGAAAGCCTTCTCACACACAAAATGTGAGTTCCCTGCCCGAGTTTCACACATTAATGACTGCATGGTTCAGTATTATATATGTCTCCAAAGCTGAGGGTCTCTCCTTTGCTAGCCCAATCCTCATAGCACATGTCAAAATGTTAACTGTGGGACAGCAGGTATGACTAGAGTTATTTTTTCCAAGGTTTTTCTATATCTCTTTTGTGATCCCCATGATCAAATCCACATCAAGAAACAAGGGTACTGAGCTTTAATTGATTGCTACCATCAACATCATCCCTATTAATATCCAGGTTATTCACAACAAATATTCATCCTTTGCCTCATCCTGTATTAGGCATTATTTGATTGCTGCTTTCCAAATGTCAGATGGTTTATGACTTTTGGATTTGTTTCTGGTTTTCCTTTGCAAGAACTCTATATTTGCCAAGTGCTGAGCAATGATGGGAATTGAGAGAGTTCTTAGGGTCCTTTCTATCTCTCTCTTTCTCTCTCCATA
>NW_006408645.1:9244014-9248427 GCF_000296735.1 Chrysochloris asiatica
TACTTCAAGGAATTGGCTCATGAGATTAGCTCATGACATTGGCAAATCTAAACTCCATAGACCAGGCGACAGACTAGAGATTCCTGATGGATCAAAAGGCTGTAGGGGGCTGGCAACTCCAAAGTCCATAAGTGATTTGGCAGGCTTGCATCCCAAGACACATAGGTAAAGTGACAGAAATAGTGCATGTTGCTGCTGTTAGATGTTTTCAAGTTGTAACAACTCATAGAGAACTAATGCACACAGAATGAAACACTGCCTGGACCTAGGCCAATTTTAAAATCGTTGCTACACTTGAGCCCATTGCTGCTGCTACTCTGCCAATCCATCTCATTGGGGGTCTTTCTCTTTTTCACTGACAATCCACTTTACTAAGCATGATGTCCTTCTCCAAGAATTGGTCACTCCTAATAATCAGTCTGAAGTATGAGAGATGAAGTCTGGCCATCCTGGCTTCTAAGGGGCATTCTGGTTGTACTTCTTAGAGCACAGATTTGTTTGTTCTTCTGGTAGTTCATGGTATTTCTAATATTCTCCTTCAACACCATAACTCAAATACATAAATTTTTCTATGGTCTTCCTTATTCATTGCCCAACTTCCCCATGCACATGAGGCTATTGAAAATACCATGGCTTGGGTCAGGTGCACATAAGTTCTCAAACTGACTTCTTTGCTCTTGAACACTTTAAAGCAGTCTTGTGCAGCAGATTTGCCTAATGCAATATGTCATTTGATTTCTTGACTGCTATTTCCGTGAGTGCTGATGGTTGATCTAAGCAAAATGAAGTCTTTGACAACTTCAATATTTTCTCCATTTATTTTCATGTTACTTATAGGTCCAGTTGTGAGGATTTTTGTTTTCTTTACTTGAAGTGCAACCCACACTGAAAGCTGTGGGTTTTTATCTTCATCATTAAGTATTTTAAGTCCTCTTCACTTCCAGCAAGTAAGGTTGTATCATCTGCATATCACAGGTTGTTAATGTGTCTTCCTCCAAACCTGATGTCATGTTTTTCTTCACAGAACCCAGCTTCTCAGATGATTTGTTTAGCGTACGGATTGAATAAGTATGGAGAAAGGATACCATGCTGACACGTGCCGTTCCTGATTTTAAATTATTTAGTGTCACCTTGTTCTTTTTGAATGACTGCCTCTTGGTCTATATATAGATTTCTCATGTGCACAATTAACTGTTCTAGAATATTCCTTTTCTGCAATGTTGTCCATAGCTCGTCATGATCCACACAATTGAAAGCCTTTGTGTAGTCAATAAAGCACAGGCAAACATCTTTCTGGTATTTGCTGCTTTCAGCCAATATCCATCTTATGTCAGTAATGATATCCCTCATTCCACATCCTGTCTAAATCTGACCTGAAACTCTAGCATCTCCCTGCCAATGTACTGCTACAGCCATTTTTGAATTTTATTTAGAAAGATTTTACTTGCATGCAAAATTAACAATATTGCCCAATGATTTCTGCATAGTGGAGATAAAAATTGAATTCTGACAAAATAACTATTTATTGTCTGGAGGCAGAACACAGCCTAAGAAAAATCCCTTTTCAACTGATTTATTGTTATATTAGGATACATCATGGAAATTCATTACATTACATTTCAGCAACTAGACAAGTATTTGGGCAAACTACTAAGAAATTGCAGCCTAGATAAATTTACATGTAAGATTAGCCATCCCAGGGAAGAATTTAATTTGATAGACTAGAATTATAAGAGACTGGACTAGCTGTGTAGGAAGACCTAGTTTCAAACTCTAATTCAATCCTTTAAAAGTTACTTGATTGAGGCATAGTCCAAATAGGGGAAATAATACTAAGGTGCCTGACTGTCTTATGAATATTGGTTTCCCTTGCCTACTATTGTAAAATAGACACTTGAGTGGGGTAGAAAGGAATGTTGGGAAACATGAACACAGAAAGTTTGTAAGCCTGTCTTCAGCCTATCACTGATTGGAATACCTAAAAGTGGTTCTATAACTTGCCCAGTGACATAGGCCTCTTGCAGAGCCTTTGCAGTTTATAGGACCTTAGGTGGAATCCTGAGTCCCATCCAGAAACTTCTGAGGTGGGACATTCCCACCAGAAAGGAAAAGCAGACTAGCCTGGAATAATTAGAGTGACAGAAGATACATCTTCAAAGAAAGATCATCAGGAAAAATTCAAAACAAAAATGGCAATATGACTGGCTACTATAAGAATAAGCAAGTTGTTAATTAGGAAGCCATCAAGGCAAGGAATCAAGTTCCCTCAGGACAAACAACCCTCTAAGACGGAAACTCAAATGGAGCACATGAGTTGGCATGCAAGCTTGCTGATAGCCACGTTGATCTACTGGTGAATGGAAGAGGGGGAAAGGCAGAATTGAAGAAATGGGCTGAGTTCAAATACGTTCCATAGACTCCCACTGACCTGGAGATGAGAGAGAGAAAAGGAATGGCTGGTTTGTCCAAAGTGTGGTGAGACCTGGGGACCCATGAGCCCATGGACAAGTGCTTACCCATGGAGGGCTAAAGCTGAGAGTGAAGCATCCAGCTGATATGAAGATAGGGAGACACACAAGAACTCCCAAACTTGCAGATAGTATCCATCTAACCTAGCCATGATGGCTTGATAGTCAGAACTTGATGAGAGGAAGATTAAAAAGAAAAAAAGATAAAGGAAATGAGAGTAAATTGCTACAATTTGATGTACTTGACCTACACTCAAGGAGGTAGTAGCTCTAAATATCAACAGAGAGGGGAGGATGCTATCCCCTCTGCACACAGGGGAGATAGGGATGGGCAACTTAGACACTGGCTACCTAAAATGAGGGGGTGATAAAGGCATGAAGTGACTGGCTTACAAGCTTTCAAGAGGGAGTTTAGTTTAAGAAGTATGAGGGAAGATAGAGTCCCCACTGAATAGTGTTCATCTTGTCTAGATGGAGCTGGTAAAAAGAGATGGATAAGATTCTTATGATTCAATAGTGAGTACTTGTTATCATGACTAATTGTGACTGTCACAATAGTAAAGGTAGAAATTTTTTAACAAAAATGGGGGAGTAGTTAATCTACTCCCAAGGACCATACAGGGAGACGAGAAACAGAGGACCCAAGGATCATAAAGGGAGACGAGCACAAGCAGAATGCGAGAGCTTATCCAGAGAAGCAGTGACACCAAAGATGGAGGAAGAGATGGGAACATGGAGAGAGGGAGCAGCTGAGGACTCTAGATTCATGAAAAGAGAAGGACTGAGAGCTGGAGGCCAGGAGGCAGACTTGCAGAATGTGCGCTTTGGTGGTGTAAATTATTATATATGCCTGAGTGTTTAAAAAAAAAAAAAAAAAAAGAGCTAAAATGTATAGAAAGAAAGACTGTTAAGTGATGGTACTTGGAGGGGATTATAATCATTGTAATTAAACATTGTATATGATTTGTTGAATGTAAAACTGATCATCTGCCCTGTAAAATTTCACTCGATTCACAATAAAAACCTTAAAGCAAGCAAGAAAGAAATAGAGGGAATAAAATGAATAGAGGACTAGAGATGGGAAACTGTAGACTACCTCCAGAAAATTGAGACTATAGATTGTCTGAGGTTTACAGAGAGGGAAGGAGAAATAGGTTGTGATCATATTTTATATGAATTGGACTCTGAATTTATTAATAAATGGTGATTTTCATATATAATATATAAAAGTTACTTGATGCTGGGCAAGCCAATGAAAACTCCTCAATCTCAGTTTTCTCATAATGAAATAGGAGAATAAATTTTATTTTGTAGACTTTGGGGGGGGGTGAGGAGATAAGAACAATCTATGGAACTGACTTGAAATAGTATCTGTATTATGAGTGTAAGTGAAAAATCATTGCTACAAAATCATAGCAACCTTTATTAAACAAAAATACCAAAATGTGCTTCCTCAACATGGAGTTGACCTAATCACATGGAGTTAACTCCCTCCATTTGAAACCTTCATTTGCATGGGGCACAACTCAAAATGAGAAGAGACAATATGTTATTAAACAAAGATTTCTAAATTAATAATCAATATTAATATTATAAAAAATTAATGAATGCAAACATTCACTAATAATTGGAAAGTGGAATACACAAAATATGAATCTAGGATAATTTGAACTTGTCAAAAATGAGATGGAATGCACAAAGATGGACATTTTAGGTAATTAACTGAATTAACTGGCATTGGCCATCTTGAATCAGACACAGTCATGTGGTTTACTGTACCAGGAAAGACAGAAAAACTGAAAAGGAATGTTATCACATTCATCATCAAAAAGTACATTTCAAGATCTATATTAAAGAACAGTGCTGCCTTTGATAGGACAATATCCAAACACCTACAAGGAAGACCAGCTATTATCACTATTCTGCAAATTTATGCACCAACCAC
>NW_006408645.1:9275054-9275921 GCF_000296735.1 Chrysochloris asiatica
CATACACACAATGGAATACTATGCTACCTTGAAGAATAACAAGGAAGCTGTAAGCTATCACATAACATGGATGAACCTTGAGGACATTATGTTGAGTGCAATTAGTCAGTCACAAAAGGAGAAATATTGCATAGGACCACTACTGTAAAAGACTAAGATAAAGAACCCATACTTATAAGGGGGATTCTTTGTTGGTACTGGGTTGTGGGGGGTGGAGTGAGGGAAAGGAGGGAAGATGGAGCACAGGGCAGGGAATAGATACAGGATAGTTTGGGTGCTGGGGAGGGGGCCAGTACAGAAGAAGAGGGAGAGGAATGGAAGAACAAGGCAGGTGATAAAACAATTAGGCATGTTTGTATGCACTAAGTGGGACAGAATTAAAATATGGTGTATGTACAACCTTGAAACAACAGGGCTCTGGCATACAGGGATTGACACATGGTTGGAATGTGCAAAAGGGAGGAAATAAGGTTAAGATACTTAGCTGTCTTTTGAATCTTGGTTTCCCTTGCCTATCAGTATAAAATAGACACTTGAGGGGGAAATAAAAGAACAGCCAAACACTTACAAAAGCTTGTAAGTCTGTCTTCTGTCTATAACTGACTGGAATACCTAAAATGGTGGTACAACAGTCCCATTGAAGGAGGCTTCCTGCAGAGCCTCTGCATTACATAAGACCAAAGGTGGAATCCTGAACCCCATCCAGAATCTTCTGAGGTAGGAAATCTCCACTGGAATGGACAAGCAGACCAGGAAAAACACAAAACAATAATGGTAGTCCGACTGACTACTACAAGAACAAGCAAGTTGCTCGCCAGGAGACATCAATACAAGCAGTCAGGTCCCCTCAGGACAAACCCCCTTCTA
>NW_006408645.1:9277231-9278925 GCF_000296735.1 Chrysochloris asiatica
AATTTAATTTCATTTATACACAGTTCTAAAACAAGTAATGCTAAACAATCTGTAAAATAGAATATGTAATTACATAAGTACATTCAAATATTTTAATCTGGAGATTAAGGTGGGAGGGGATATACTGAAACCTTATAAGTGCTGATAATGTGCTTTCTTAGGCTAGTGAGGACATAGGTGTTAATTTTATCATCATTGTTTTTTTTTATCTTATCCAAGTTTTAATTATATTTTTGCTACTAAATGTTCATATTTAATCTGAAAAATTTAGATGGTGAAAGGTGACCGACTTTATGTTGCTAAAAAGAATCAAACTGTTAATCAAACCCTATAGTAACCCCATATAGGGTTTCTGAAGAGTGATTGGTGAGCTTGAACTTCTGACCTTGCAGTCTAAATGGAATTTGCAGTTGAATGCATTTGGTTCAGATAAGAAATAGAGAGAAAACATAGTGGAAGAGTTGAGAGAGCTCATACCCAAACCAAACCAAACCCATTACCACAAATGCAGTTCCGTAAGTAGCCTTGAAAATACGTGAGAATTTAGAATATGATAAAATTGGCATATTTTATGACAATTGACATATCATTTAGAAATAAAATGTAGCTGGATTGCTACTTCAAACTTTATACCTAAATCTATTTCAGATATATTTCAAATTTTCAAAAATTTCAGATATAGTTCAAAACTAATAAATGTAACCATAAAATTATTAGAAACATTCATCACAGATTTAAAAAAATAATCTTGGAGGTAAAGATGCCTTGAAATTGATGATCAATTTAAAAGCTGAAATATATTTTTTATTTTATTTTATTTTTACTGTTCTACTTTGTTTATTTCTTGTATTAGGATTTTAAAATGTTGGTGCTACTGTACAACAATAGCAACAAATATCAGAAGTAATTTCCTGAAGCCAAACCTGTTACTGCTGTCTCACTTTTCTGTAATTGTGGCTCTATGTGTGTCTGTGTGTGCTGTATATGAAAGTCTCAAGGGGTTAACCATCTTCTTTAGAAAATCTTGACCTTGCTCATTGCTCATACTTTATAAAAGCTCTAAACTTCTAAGCAGCATCTGTCTCTCTAGGCAAGGCTATCGGAACCAGCTCTGGTACTGGGAACAATTACCACATTCCAAAAGTCTCACAGATTTCTCATATTCATTGAGTGGGATTAAGACTAGATCAAAAGCATGTATCCTTAGACTTCTGCACACATTCTACCTTTCTGACTAGATTTCCATCTTCACCCCCCATCCCCCCCAAAAAACACCAAAATTTTATACTGGCTCATTTAACTACAGATGCTTGTGTCTAGCCATGTTATCCAGATAGCTCCTTCTCTCACATACTTAGAGTCTTGGAAATTCAGTTACATCAAACTACAATCTGCTTTGGAACAAAGATGTCCCATGATGCAGTCTGGTGTCAATGGTAGTTCTTTTTTTTTTTTTTTTTTTTTAAGTTTTTATTGTGAATTGAGTAAAGTATCAGTTTCACTCTTAATATTTCACTGCAATGATTACAATCTCCTCTCCATATCATCATTCAACAGTATTTGCTTCTACTCCCTCTTTGGGTTTTTGTGGGTGTGGGGACAAGTGTACACAAAAACACTCAGGAATATATAATCATTTAAACAACCAAAGGGCATAATCTGCAAGTCTGCCTCCTGGCCACAAGTACATAGCC
>NW_006408645.1:9280455-9290051 GCF_000296735.1 Chrysochloris asiatica
AATATTCATAAGACAGTCAAGCATCTTAAAATTGTTTCCCCTTTTGTAACCAGTTAGACTATGCCTAAGTCCCTGTAGCACAGAGCCCCATTGTTTCAAGATTGAGCATACATCATTATTTACCTCTGTCCCTTTTAAAAAGCTGAAACATTTTTAAATGATAGGTTAATATTCTAAATTATCATTTTATTGTTAATACTACTTATCAAAAAAACCTGATTCTTGATAAATATCCCTATTCTGATTATGAAGAGAAAAATAAATATGGAATAATTATTTTTAAGATCTGTAGGACAAAAGTAGAAAACATTCAGAAGTAACACAATGTTCCTGAAAACAATCAATCCATCAGACAGTACAGAATGAAAGGTCCTGAAAGTATGAGTAGCCTTAAAGGAAACCAAGGAAACACGGCCTCATTATGAGGGAAGCAGAAGTTGCAGTTAAAATTAGTAACAAAATGAAGTGAAGTAAACAAAGAGCTCTTTGCAAGATGTTGTCATTTGTACCGTTGAGTTGATTCTAACTTTTATCAATCTTATATGACAGAATAGAGCTGTCTGTGCCACATGGTTTCCTAGGCTGTAATCCTTATGGGAGCAGATCACCAGATCTTTTCTCCCAAAGAGCTTCTGGTGAGTTCTGTCAGCCTTTCAATTAGCTGCTGAGTGTTTAATCAATGAGCCACCAAGTCTCCTTGCTTATTGCAAAATAATAAAACTCAATAATAAACTTGAAGGAACATGGAACAAAACCCATACTACAGAAATTGGTTCTGGGATATAAGGGAGAAACCTAAGAATCCCTTTTGGAATATAGAGAAAAAGACCAGGAAGATAAGTATATATTAAGCATGGCAGTGGTGGTGGTTATGTGCCATAGAGTTGGTTCCGACTCATAGCGAACCTGTATAGGGTTTCCACGGCTGTAAATCTTTACTGAAGCATAAAGCCTCATCTTTTTACTGTGGAATATCTGGTAGGTTTGAACTGCTGACCTTGAAGTTAGCAGCCCGATTCATAACCACTATGCTACCAGAGTTCTTATATATTAAGTATAGGCAAACACAAATGAAATACAAAATGATAACTCAATAAATGCCAGGATATAAATAAGTAATACCTGCAGAGTTTTTAATGGGTTATATCAGAAATTTTATGTATTACAGTGACAACTTTTAAGTACATAAAGCTACAATGTACTTCAATGTACTTTTTATAAAAATGGTCACAACTTGCCCCTCTGTTTATACGCCCCTCTTTGCAATGTGTCTGTGCAGCATTTCCCTCTAAGAGGTAGAATCTATTTTTCTACCCTTTCAATCAGAGCTGGTAGTCTCCTCACTGGCTTTGGATCATGTAAGAAGTCAGTCTGTGTCAGTTCCAAGATTCAACCTTAAAAGGTCTTGTACACTTCTGCAATGCAAAAACTTTGCCCAGCTGAAATATGAACAGTTCTGGGCTTCCTGTTGTAGGATGAAGGTCCATGAAGAACAGAGCTAGCTCCAGATGAGGCCAATCCCTGCTCAGCCTAGCAGTTGACTGCAAATGCATGAGTAAGTCCATCCTAGACTAAAAGAACTGCCCAGCTAAACAGCCCAAATTGCTAACCTGTAAACTTGTGAGCTAAATAAATTATTGTTATTTTAAGATGTTAACAATTGCTTTGGCTTGTTAGGCAGCAATTACTAACTGACCTATTTAATCTAACTGTCATTCATGTGAGAAGGCAAAGAAAAACCTTCTCAGGTATAAAAACAAACAAAACTCACTGCCATCAAGTCAATTCCAATTCATAGTGATCCTATATAGAAAAGGTACAACTGCTCCTTAGGGTTTTCAAGATAATAATACGTAGACAGTCTCATCTTATCACCATGAAAAAACTGGTAGATTTGAACCACTGACTTGGTAGTCAGCAGCCCAATGCTTAGCCCACAGTGCCTGCTGGCTCCTTCAGATATAAAAAGGACTTCAAAATATATCTACTTTAAAAATTATTTGAACATGAAAAAGATGAAGAAAATTCAAAAGGTGAAGAAGGAGCAGTCATAGAATAAAACTGTGGGTAGAGAATACTCATAGTAATTAATATTATTTAGCAAAATTCTTACAAATATTATTTTTAAATACAAATATTAAGAATATGCTCAAAAGAACTTTCATGCAAAAAGTATGAAATTGAAAAAAAATGAAGTATAGTATTTTATAAATTATGGTACCCTGGTAGCATAGTGGATTACCTGTTGAGTTGAATCCATGATTTGCTCCATGAAAGAAAAATGAAGCTTTCTGCACCCATTAAGATTTACAGCCTTGGAAACCCTACACAGGGCCACTATGAGTCAGAACCCACTTGAAGGCACACAACCATCCCCACCACCACCACTGTATAATTTAAACTTGAGAAATGGAAGAGGAAAATAAAATGAGCGAAAGAATGCTTAAATTATTATTCTAAAATACAAAGCGCCCCCTTCCAAGACTGAAACTCAAAGAGAATACACAAGAAGTCATATAAGCTCAATGATGACCACATTTATGAGGTCTACTTGTGAGTGGAAATGGGGGAAAGGTAGTAATGAAGATATAATCTAAGTTTGATCATGTTCCATAGACACCTGTCGACCTTGAAATGAGAGAGAGAAGAGGAAGGGCTGGTTAGTCTGAAGTTTTTGGGAGACTTAGGAGCTCCTGAGCCCATAGAAACTGACCTAGCTATGGTGGGCAAGAGCTGAGAGCGAAGCATCCAGCTGAAGAATGCCCATACTTGCAGATAGTACCCATTTGACCAAGCTTGGATGACTTGATGATCAGAACATGACTAAAGTAAGATAAAGACGTTTGAATCAGGAAGCAAGTATAAATTGCTAGTTTGATGAACTTGACCTACACTTATCGATGTTGTAGCTCAAAATACCAATCCTAGAGGGAAGGAGTCTTCACATCAAGGATCAAGCCTATCCCATCAGTACACAGGGTTGGTAGGGACAGGCAACTTAGACACTGACTATCTAAAATGGGGAGGAGGGCTATAAAGGCACAAAGCAGGTAGCTTTCAAGTTTTCAAGAGGGAGTTTAGTTTCAGAGGATGTGAGGGAAGGTAGAATCCCCACTTAATAGTTTTCATCTTTTCTAGATGGGTCTGGTGAAAGGAGATGGGCATAGGATTATTTTGATTCAATAGTAATTGTCATCATGACTAATTGAGATTGTCATAATTGTAAAGATAGAAGTTTTGTAACAAAAAGTGGAGAGTAATCTTGCATTTCAGGAACAGAGGACCCTAGGAATCAAGAGAGAAGATCATGAGCAGAACACGTGATCCTAGCAGAGAAGCAGCAACAGCAGAGATGGAGGCAGAGGTGATGGCACGGAGAGATAGAGCAGCTGAGGACTCTAGACTCATGGAAAGAGAAAGGCTGTGTGTTGGTGGGCAGGAAGCAGGCTTGCAAAAGGTGCCCTTTGGTTGTTTAAACACTTATATATCCCTGTATGTTTTTGTGTACATTAAAAAAAAAAAAAAAAAAGAGGTAATAGAGGCAAATACTGTTAACCAATGGTGCATGAAGGGGATTATAATCATTCAATGAAACAAAACATGACTGATTGAGTGCAAAACTGATGTTCTCCCATGTAAACTATCATTCAATTCACAACAAAATCTTTAAAAACAATTAGAGAGAGAAATGTGTAAGTACTTTTAATGGCAAAAATTGTAAATGAAACAAAAAACAATATTAAAAATATACTGCAATAAATATATTCAAAATACTGGAGAAGAAAGATGCAATGAATGGAACATACACATAGGAAAAGACAAAAGCAACAATAAAAAAAGAGAACCACTAACATCAACAACCAAATACAAAATAGAACGATGGAAGTAGGAGAAATATATTAGCTATCGCAATTAATATAAAAGGCATAAATTCTATATTCATAACATGTTTGATGTTAAGAAGTTTAATTAAGCAAGATATCAAAGTTGAGAAAAAACTATGTCAAACAAACATATATAAGCAGAAAATAGTACTGGAATATTAAAATCAGACTAAGGTGAATTCAAGGGAAATATTACAAGGATCTTTAATTATTTTATAATTAACATTTTATATTACTAAACAGCAAAACTCACAGTAAAGTTATCAATGTCCAATCAACATTGTCTCAATATACACAACAAATAGTTGCAGAAAAGCAAGACAAAATTACTAAAAACACAGTAACAGTTGTGTTGACAGATTAAATAGTACAAACAAATAAACAAATTAAAAAGAATGAAGATACTGTGGTTGTTAATCTTTTCAAACTCATGAAAACTCTCTTCTCACTCGGAAACATGTATATATTTCCTATATGTATTTTCAGGAGATTTATAGATATCATGAAGCCCATTAATAAACTTCGTTATTGCCCTATATGGGTTCTAGATAAAAGGATTTGAGTTAAATCAAATTTATTAATAAAGGTTTTTTTGAATAATCATCAAACTTTTAACCCATGAAGAATTTGCATGGTCCATTTACATAGATCTATTATTTTAGAGTTTTATCAAAGAAAAGAGTAATAAGAAGGAATAGTCTACTTTTGAGGAATAGGACCTGAAAACCTTATAAATAGCAGTAAAATGCTGTCTTATATAGTGCCTGCAGAGGAGCTCCTCAGTCTGAAAGGCACTCAAAATACAACTGAAGAAGAGGTGACTCCTCAGTGTAGAGTCAACTTTAATGACATGAATGGAGCAAAGATTTCAGAGCGTTCATTTGCTGCTAGAGCACAGGTCAAAATGAGAACAAACAGATGTAAACATCCATTAATAATCAAAATGCAGAAGTCATCAAAATAAAATGGAATGCATAAATATCAATATCCTAGACATTAGTGAGGTAAAAAGGACAGGTATTGGTAATTTTGAATTGGACAGTCATATGATTTATTATGCCAGGAATAAAAAATTAAAGAGGAACGGTATCTCATTTCATCATAAAAAAAAGGTATTTCAAGATCTGCCTTGAAATACAGTGCTGTCTAATAAAAATAGTATCTATATGTTTACAGTATAAACATTGGTCTTCTAATCACAAGGTTGGTATTTCAAATTCACCAGTCACTGTGCATGAGAAAGATGAGGCTTTCTCCTCCACTAAAGACTAAAAAGCCTCAGAAACTTTATACAGGACCACTGAGTCAGAATCCACTTGACGGCAATGAGAATGAGAATTGAAATGAGGAAGACTAGTTTAAACAACTATTATTCAAACTTATACACCAACCACCATAGTCAATGTTGAAGAAATTAAAGAATTCTACCAACATCTTTGGAGTCCTGATGTGGCACTATGACTTAATGTGCTGGACTGCAAAGTCACTTTGAACTGCAAGGTTGATGGCTCAAGCTCACCAGCAACTCCTTGGAAATCCCATACAGGGTCGCTAGGGGTTGGAATCGAGTCAACAGCACTTAACAACAACCAACATCTTCAGTTCAAAATTGATCAAATTTGCATTGCTAATTACTGGCAATTGGAATGAGAAAGTTAGAAACAAAGAAGAGAAATTAGTAGTAGGAAAATTATGGTCTTAGTAATGAAGATGTCATTGGAGATCACATGACAACCCCATCTGCTTCCATTTGTATCCTCACTCCTATAAATGGAGCTGTTCATTACAATTACTATAATTCTGTAATGAATCATGTGATTCGTACATATTATCAGGAGGGACCAAAAAAGAGAAAGATTCCCAACAAGATGAACTGACATAGTAACTATAGGGACTCAAACATAACAATGGTTGTGGGGATTACCCAGGACCAGGAGGTGATTCCTTCTGTTGGACACAGAGTTGCTATGAGACAAAACCAACTGGTGGCACCTAATAACAACAAAATACTATTTTACTCTTGAGTAAAGGAAACACAAGGGACAAAAGTGTCTTGAGCAATATCTTAAAGAATTCCTATGCAATATTGTCACTCTGCAAGGTTGGCAGTTCAAGCTCATCAGTCACTCCTCGGAAACCCTATACAAGGTCGTTATGGGTCAGAACTACTCGATGGCACTTAACAACAACAACATGGATTCAATGAGTTTTCACTTTCTGCTTTTCTGAGCAGGCCTGGTTCTTGTCCTTTCTAAGACTTGGTTATTCATCCATTTCTCTGATTCTGTAAACTATTTAGCAGTTTTCTTTGCTAGTTACTAAGGTGCTCTGGTAGCATAGTGGTTACAGATCAGGCTGTGGTCCGCAAGGTCAGCAGTTCAAATCTACCAGCTGCTCTGTGGGAGAAAGATGAGGCTTTTTGCTCCCGTAAAGATTTCACATGCAGACCACGTTTTTGGTTGCTTTTGCTTTTGTTTTTGTTTTTTCAGCTGGATCTACATTCGACTCTACCAAAATGAGGAAAGACAGGGAGAACGGAAGATGGTGGTGGTGGTGGTGGTTATGTACCGTGGAGTAGGTTCCCACTCAAAGCGACCCTGTACAGGGTTTCCGAGCCTGTAAATCTCTACGGGAGCAGAAAGCCTCATCTTTCACCGGCGGAACAGCTGGCAGTTTCAAACTGCTGACCTGATTCGTAACCCCTACACTACCAGAGATAGAAGTAGGTAAAGCGGCTTGTTCTTTATGCAGGCATGTTATGTGGTTTTGTTTTGTTTTTTCAGAAACCTTAGCAGCACCTCTCTTTACCCAAGTAGCAGCTGATTCCAGCAGCAGTTGATTGTAGCAACAGCTGTCTAGCAGCAGTTATTTCTCGTCCCCAGCTTTTATTTACTTACTTTCCAAACTAGTCTCATTATGCTCTTGTTGTGAGCTGTCATCTAGTTGCCCCAACTAATGGTGACCCCACGTGTTACAGAGTAGAAGTGCTCCACAGGATTTTCTTGGCTAGAGCTTCAAAGTAATCTTTACGGAAGCAGGCTTTCCTTCTGTGGAGCCATTGGCTGTGTTCAAACTGCCAATCTTTAAGTTTACAGATGATTACAAATCATTTTTGCCACATGGGCTCCTTAGTCTCAGTCAGGTAGTGCCTTTCCTCAAATGTCTGGGTTCCACCTCATTGCAGCCTCTCCTAAGGGAATCTACGTCTGACAAGCCCAACCTCTTCCATTTGTTTTCCCACTGCTATAAATGGAGTTGTTTCTTACAGTTATTAATTCTATAATTAATCATGTTGTTTGTTGGTGGGAGCCCTCAACTCGATTCTGACTTATAGCAACCCTATGGAAGTCCTGGTGTGGCGCTGTGAGTTAATGCACCAGACTGCAAAGCAGTTTGAACTGCAAAGTCGGCAGTTCAGGCTCACCAGATGCTTCTCGGAAACCCTATATAGGGTTGCTATGGGGCGGAACTGACTTGATGTCACTTAACAACAACGTGACAAAGTAGAAATGCCTAAGAGGGTTTTCTGGGCTATAATCTTTATGGAAGTAGATCACCAAATCTTTCTCTTGTGGAGCTGCTGATCTGTCGAGATAACCAACCTTTCATTTAAGAGCTGAGCACTTGGATGTGGTGCATCAGGACTCCGTATGCTAATCTTAGTTTTTTTTATTTGTTTGTTTTTGGTATCCAATTAACCCATATTCTTTTTTAAAGCCTCACTGTTAAAATAACTAGTATAGTTTCGCTTTTCTTGACAGTATAGTCCTTCTTTCTCTCAGGTTAACCATAACTGTTGTTGATTGCAATATAAGAAACCTAAACTTCGCCTGTCATACTTCAGACATATTGTCAGGAGGGACCAGTCGCTGGAGAAGGATATCATGTTTGGTAAGGTGGAGGGTCAGAGAAAGAGGAAGACTCCCATCGAGATGGATTAGCCAAGTAGTAGCATCGATGGACTCAAGCGTGGCAACAGTAGTGAGGTTGGCCCAGGATTGGACAGTGTTTTGTTCTGCTGTGCATAAGGTCGCTATGGGTCGGTTCTGACTGGATGGCACCGAACAGCAACAACAATCTGACACATACTGTTAGTATGCACCACTGTGGAAATGCGTACCACTGTGGAAACTGAGATTTAGAGAGGTTAATGAACTTGCCCAAAGTCACATAGCTTAAAACAGGTAAAGAAGTGTCTCAAAATCAAGTTACCTAATTCTAAAGCAGTCTGTTTTCTCCTCTAAATCACAAAATGTTAAACAACAACAAAAAATTTCTTGTCAATTTCTGATCCGGACAAGATGGCGTTGCTTTGTTCTCTGATCTTCACCTCTAAGTACAAAAATAAACACTGGGAATAACTCAAGAGACAACTAAAAGTGAACTCAAAAGTTGGAAGAGGAAGATGAACTGGTTTGGGATCCAAGGACTGGAGCAACAACACAGTATCAGAGTTTCTCAGTGTCCCAACCAACAGAAGAAAGTGGCCTAATCCTGGCATTTCCTGATTCCCAGTCTAGTGACAGAAGGTGGACTAGGTATGAGCCATTCTCTCCCAAGCATCACTTGCCCTATAGCACCTACAACATCTTGGGAGTCCAGCAAGGAGAATCTATCAGAAGCTGCTGTTGTTAGTGTTTTCAGGTCAATTCTGACTCACAGCGATCCTAGCCTATGTCTAATCCTGTGCCATCCATACAACTGTTGCTATGTTTGATCCCATTGTTATAGTCATTGTGTTATCTCAGTTTACTAGCCATTGTGTATCTCACTGTGTAGCTGCCATCTTCTTATTTTGGGGCTGTAGAATTTATTTTAATCAAAACTTAGAAAAGACAAATACATCATTTTTTGACATAATCTTCTTGCTTTTCAATACACTTTGCCCATCTTTCAGCAAGCTTTTGTATTCCCTTATTAAAGAAAAAAGTTTTAGGCTGAGCTGCAAGCCATGAATGCGCCCCTATCCTCACTTCTTCATCAGAAGTGAAACTTGATCCTCACAGGACTGCTTTCAGGAGAACAAACAGGTGAAAAGTCCCATGGAGCAAGATCAGGAATACAGGGAGAATGGTTTAACAGCTCAAAACGAAGTTTTTGCAGAGTGTCAACAATATGAACAGAGGTGTGTGGACATGCATTGTAATGTAAGATCACAACGCTCTTGGATAGAAATCCTCTGCATTTAATCTGAAGTTTAGGCTTCAGGTCTTCAGTGAGCAGCTCACTATAGAGCACTGTTGATTGTTGTACCCTTTTCCTGGTAGTGTTCCAATACTGGCCCTTGAGAATCACAGAACGCTGTAAACATCAACTTTCCAACTGATGGTTGACTTCTGAATTTTTTCATGGTTGGTGATGGACAATGTTTCCATTCCATTCCATACTCTGCCATTTACTTCTTCTTCTTCTTCTTTTTTTTTTTTTTTTGGTACAATATTTTTGCCATTTTAATTAACTATAAATTATTTTTTAAAATAGTAATCATAGTTGTGTTAACAAATAGGGTGGGAGTAAATTATAGCAATTGTTGCTGTTGCTGTTAAGTGCTACTGAGTAGATTCCAATTGTTGTTGTTGTTGTTGTCAGGTGCCATCGAGTCGGAACCGACTCATAACGACCCCATGCACAGCAGAACGAAACAATGCTCGATCCTGGGCCAACCTCACCAACGCTGCCACCCCCGAGTCCATCAATGATGCCACCTGGCCG
>NW_006408645.1:9292516-9297496 GCF_000296735.1 Chrysochloris asiatica
TGCCTAAGATATCGATGTTTATGCGTTCCATTTCATTTTTGACCACTTCCAATTTTCCCAAATTCATACTTCGTACATTCCATGTTCCAATTGTAGTGACCCTGTATAGTGTTTCCGAGGAGTGCCTGGTGAGTTTGAACCTCTGACCTTTCAGTTCAAACCGACCTTGTGGTCCAGTACTTATCCCACCATGCCACATCAGGACACCATAATTGTAGCAATAAGACGTGTTCTTTAGCAGTTAGTTAAAACAAGGTTAAAAGGTTTGTCTTTTTTAAAGAGATTTCAGATTCCAAGGCACTTAACAACAACAACAACATTGTTGTTGTTGAAGCCCTGGTGTGGTGCTGTAGGATAATGCACAGGACCTCAAGGTCAGTTTGAATAGCAAGATCGGCAGTTCAAACCCACCAGCCACTCCACGGATGCCCTATATAGGGTTGCTATGAGTTGGAATCAACTCATAGTGGTTCCGACTCATAGCGACCCTGGACAGGGTCTCTGAGGAGAAGCTGTTGGGTTTGAACTGCCAACCCTGTGGTTCGCAACCCAGTGCTGATCCTACAGTACCATATCAGGATTACAAAAGGCATATGGTATTTAAAAAAAAAAAAAAAAATTAACCACTTTAACTGGTGGACACTGAGTCAATTACAACTCATGGCAGCCCCATGAGTGTCAGAATAGAACTGTGCTCCACAGGGTTTTTTAAATTCTTATTTTTATTGTGAATTATGTGGGTCTACATGGGAGAATATCAGTTTTACATTCATCCTATCATATTTCGTTTCATTGCAATGGTTATAATCTCTTCCATGCATCATAAAACAATCAAAGGGTACACCCCACAGGCCTGCCCCCTGGCCATCAGCACACAGTCCCTCTCCCTCCCTAAGTTCCAGTGTCCCCAGCCACTCCATCTGTCCACCTCATTGTCTCTGCCTCTATTTCCAGTATCACTGATTCTTTGGGTAGGGTCCTGTTCTCCGCTCTTCTCACTTGATGGTCCCAGGGACCTCTACTCCTGGACTGCAAATCAGTCAGTCCCCTCCTTTTGCTAAAAAAAACACCTACTTTTACATTTCCAATCCTCACAGTCAGTCCTGGTAGCAACTATTCACTATTGTACCACAAAAGTCTTATCCCCATCTCCTTTCACTAGCTCCATGCCAACAGATTATAAACCATTCAGCGGAGACTCTACCTTCCCCTGCCCCGTCTGGAACAATGTTCCCTCTTGAAAGCTTGTAAGCCAGTCACTTCTTGCTTTTGTAGCTCCTCCCCCACCTCATTTTGGGTAGCCAATGTCTAAGTTGCCTGTGTACTGAGGGGGTGGGAGTGATCCTCGCTGTAAAGATTTGTTCCCTTTCTTGAGCTACTACATTCATAAGCATAGGTAAAGTTTATCAAATTGTAGCATGTTACTCTTTCTTTTTCCTCTTCTTTCTTCTTCTAGTAGAGTTCTGATCATCCAGCCACTGAAGTCAGGTCAAGTGGGTACTCTCTGCAAGTATGGGTGCATCTTTCCTCACTCCATATCGGCTGGACGCCTCACTCTCCACTCTAGTCCTCTGTGGCCATGTCAATGCTTCTGGTCCCAACAGTCCCTGGGTCTTGCCATACTGCTGGCCAACTAGGTCTCCACCCAGGTTCACAGGAGTCTATTGAATGTGGTCAGAATTAGCTCCCAGTTTCATTGCTGTCTTTCTCCCTCTTCCTCTCATTGGTGGCCAATGTGGTCACCAGCCAGACCACATGCCTGCTCGTGTATTCCCCTTGAGTCTCAGTCTTGGAAGTGGGTTTGCTCTGAGGGGTCCTGACCACTTGCCTTGACAGCTCTTGGGCAAACAGCTTTCTTGTTCTTGTAGTAGTCAATCAGACTGCCGTTAATTGTTTTTTTATTTTTACTGCCAGTCTTTCTTTCACAGAGTATCTTCTGTTCCTCTAGCCACTCCAGGTTGGTCCTTTCAAGTGGAAATTTTCCACCTCAGATGATTCTGGATGGGGTTTATAATTCTACCTGTGGTCTTATGCAATGCAAAGGCTCCACAGGAAGCCTCTTTCACTAGGTAACTTCTAGGCCCCTTTAAGGCATTCCAATCAGTTTATAGTCTGACATTTACTCTTAAGCTTGTAGTGATGAATCCAAGTTGCATTAATGATTATTATTAGTTTTTTAAGTTTTTATTGTGAATTGAATGATAGTTGAAATGGTATAACATAGGTTTTCACTCATCGTTTCAGTGCAATGATTACAATCTCCTCCATGCATCATCATTCAACAGTATTTGTTTCTATTCCCTCTGGTGTTTTTTGTGTGGTTTTTTTTTTTTTTTTTTTTTTGCTTTTTTTGGTGGGGGATATACACAAAACCACTCAGGAATATAAAATAATTTAAACAACCAAAGGGCACATTCTGTATCCTTGCTTTCTGGCTGCCAACAATCAGTCTTTCTCTTTCCATGAGTCTAGAGTCCTCAGCTGCTCTCTCTCTCCATGTCCTTATCTCTGCCTCCATCTCTGGTGTTGCTGTTTCTCTGGATAGGGTCCTACATTCCACTCATACTCTTCTCCCTTGATGGTCTTAGGGTCCCATGTTCCTGGAATGTAAGATTAACTACTCCCCCATTTTTGCTACAAAACTTTTACCTTTACAGTTGTGACACTCACAATTAGTCATGATAACAATTACTCACTACTGAATCATAAGAATCTTATCCCCATCTCCTTTCACCAGACCCACCTAGACAAGATGAAAATTATTCAGTGGGGAGTCTCCCTTTCCCCGTATACTCTGAAACTAAAATCCCTCTTGAAAACTTGTAAGCCAGTCAGTTTGTGCCTTTATCATCCCCTCATGTTACGTAGCCAATGTCTAAGTTGCCCGTCCCTATCAACCATGTGTACTGACAGCACAGGCTTGACCCTTCCCTCTCGGTTGATATTTTGATATACTACCTCAATGAGAAAAGGTCAAGTTAATCAACTTGTAGCAGTTTACACTTGTTTCTTTTATCGAAAATTGTTTTTTTCATCTTCCTCTAGTCAAGTTCTGATCAGCAATCCATTGAGGCTAGGTCAAATGGGTACTATCTGCAAGTTTGGGCATTCTTGTGTGTCTCCCTCACTTCATATCAGCTGGATGCTTCACTCTCAGTTATAGCCCTCTGTGACTATGTCCTTGCCCATAAACTCTGGAGACTCAAGGTCTTACTATACTTCAGACCAACCAGCCCTTCCTCTTCTCTCTCTCATGTCCAGGTCCATGGGAGTCTATGGAGCCTGGTTAAACTCAGCCCATGTCTTCATTGCTGCCTTTTGCCCTCTTCCACTCACCAGTAAACCAACATGGTTGCCAGAAAACTTGCATGCCTGCTCATGTGTTCCCTTTGAATTTCAGTCTTGGAGGGGAGTGTTCCTTGAAGGCACTTAATTGCTTGCCTTGATGGCTCCCTGGCAAACAACTTGCTTGTTCCTGTAATAGCTAATCAGACTGTCCTCTGCTTTTTTTAAATTTTGCTGTTATTGCTGGTAAGAGATGATATCTCATTGTTGTTTTTTTAATTTGCAGCTTTCTAATGGCTAATGATTATGAACATTTCTTCATATGTTGAAATCTCTTCCTTGGTGAAGTGTCTATTCATGTCCTGTGCCCATTTTTTAAGTTGGGTTATTTGTCTTGTTCTTGTAGAGGTGTTGTAATTTTCTATAGATTTTAGAAATTAGTCCCTTGTCTGATATGTCACTACAAAATATTTTTTTCCCATTCTGTGGGCTCCCTTTTAACTCTTTTGGTGAAGTCTTTTGATGCACATAAGTTTCTAATTTTTAGTATATCCCAATAGACTATTTTGTCTTCCTTTGTTTGTGCATTCTTCACAATGTTTGGTAGTCTCTGTGTGCCATTGTATTAGAGACCTTAAATTTATCCCCATTTTTCACTGATGACCTTTGTAATTCTGGGATTCACATTTAGGTATTTAATCCATGCTGAGTTGGTTTTTGCATATGGCGTGAGGTAAAGCTCTTATTTTAATCTTTTGCATATTGATTTGCAGTCCTGCCAGCACCATCTGATGAAGCGACTAAGCCCCCCCCCCACCCCCATTCAATGTACTTTTGCCCTTTGTCAAATATCAGTTGGCTGTATGTGGATGGGGTAATTTCTGGATTCTCGATTCTGTTCCACTGATCTATGTATCTTTCATTGTACCAGTACTAGGCTGTTTTGACAACTTTAGCCATATAGTAAATTTTGAAGTCAGGGAGTGAGAGACCTCCAACCTTGTTCTTCTTCTTAAGCAGTACTTTAATTATCCTGGGTCTCTTTACTTTCCATATAAAGTCTGTAATTGTTTTTTCCATCTCTCTGAAGAAATTCGTTGGAATCTGGATTGGACTTGCATTATAGATGCAGATTTCTTTGGGTAATACTGACATTATAACAATGTTAAGTCTTCCTATCCAGTAGCATGGTATATTCTTCCATTTTTTGTAAGTCTCTTTTGTTTTTTTGTAGTAGTGTTTTGTAGTTTTCTTGTATAGGTCCTTTGTTTCTCTGGTTACATTTATTCCTAAATATTTCATCCTTTGGGTGGCTATTGTAAATTATATTACTTTCCTAATTTCCTTTTCAGGGCTTTCATTGTTTTTATAGAGGAATCCAGCTGATTTTTGTATGTTGCTCTTGTATCCTGCCACATTGCTGAATATTCCAGTGAGTTCCAATAGCTTCTTTGCTGTGTCTTTCAGGTCTTCTATGTATATGACCATATTATGTGCAAAAAGGGAGAGCTTTACTTCCTCTTGGCTGATTTGGATGCCATTGATTTCCCTATCTTGTCTTATAGCTCTGCCTAAGACTTCCAGCATAATATTGAATAGGAATGGTGATAAAAGGCATCCTTGTCTGGTTCCTGTTCACAAAGGAAAGGTTTCAGTTTCTCTCCATTGAGAGTGAAATTGGTTATTGGTTATATA
>NW_006408645.1:9297596-9302278 GCF_000296735.1 Chrysochloris asiatica
TTTTTTTTTTTTTTTAAATCAGAAATGGATGTTGGATTCTGGCAAATGCCTCTTCTGCATGATCATGTGGTTCTTTTATTTTTTCTTATTTATATGGTGAATTACATTGATTTTTTTTCTAATGTTGAAACATGCTTGCATCCTTGATATGAATCCCATTTGGTCAGGATGGGCTTTGTTGTTATTGTTTTAATGTGTTATTTAATTCTGTTGGCTAGGATTTTTTTGAGAATGTTTGCATCTATGTTCATGGGGGATACTGGTCCATAATTTTCTTTCTTAGTGATGTCCTTGACTGGTTTTGGTATGAGGGTTATGCTTACTTCGTAGAATGTATTAGGAAGCTTTCCATCTTCTTCTGTATTCTGGAATATTTTGAGTAGAATTGGTGATAGCTCTTCCCTGAATGTTTGGTAAAATTCACCAGTAAAGCCATCTGGAGCTGGGCTTTTTTTGGTTGGGAGTTTTTTGATAACCTGGCCAATTTCTTCCGTTCTTATAGCTCTGTTCAAGTTTTTTTTTATCTCACTCTGTGTAAGTTTAGGTAGGTCGTGCTTTTCTAATAATGTAACCATCTCCTCTAGATTTTCAAATTCAGCTCTTCATAATATTTAGTTATTATTATTTTTATTTCTGCTGGTTCAGTTGTGACATCACCCATGTGGTTTCTTATGCATGTTAGTTGTATCTTCTTCCTCTTTTCTTGTGTTAGGTTTGCCAATGATTTGTCTCTTTTATTAATTCTTTTAAAGAACCACCTGCTTGTCCTGTTGATTCTTTCTATAGTTTTTCTATGTTCTATCTCATTTATGTCTGCTCTAATCTTTATTATTTCTTTTCTTCTGTTGACTTTACATTTACTTTGCTGTGTGTTTCTAGTTGTTGGAGATGTTCTGTTAATTTGTTGATTTTGGTTCTTTCTTCTTTTGGATGTGTGCATTTATTGCAATAAATTGTCCTCTTAGCACTGCTTTTGCCATGTTCCAAAGATTTTGGTACCTTTTTTTTGGGTATGTGTGTGTGATCCTCTACATTACTTATTGGAAATACCACAGGCAATAAGCAGCCAGAAGAAATATTCTTCCTCCTCATCAGGCGTGAGACTTTCCTCCTTGATCCAGAGACACTATGCAACTGAGAGGCATCAGAAAAGGGATAATCACAAAACTGATTCCAGCCCAGAACTGCTCTGCATGCCCAACATATGATGGGAGTAGGGGTGGGAGAGAAGGCTAGGTGGAACTCACAAAAATGTCCAGTACAGGAAATGCTCTTTTTCCATTGGATTGCAGACTAGTGGTGGTGGTTATGTGCCGTGGAGTGAGTTCCAGCTCATAGCAACCCTCTACAGAGTTTCTGAGGCTGTAAACCATTACAGGAGCAGAAAGCCTCATCTTTCTCCCATGGAACAGCTGGTAGTTTTGAACCTTAAGGTTCACAGCCCGATTCGTAACCACTATGTTACCAGAGTTCTACCTTTAATTAGAGGCACTAGGAAACCCAGTGTGGGAAGCTCTTTCTATGGACTCAAGCAGCACCAAGAAGGACCTGTCAGAGCCCCATAGACATAAGATAAACCAAGCAAACCAAGCTACATCAAATTAGTTCTGAAAATTAGACTATCATTGGAAGCATAACATTAAAAATAAGCCAGGACCAGGGGAAATAATACTAAGATGTCTGACTGTCTTATGAATATTGTTTTCTTTGCCTACTATTGTAAAATAGACACTTGAGTGGGATAGAAAAAAAAGTCAGAAAATGTGATTACAGAAAGCTTGTAAGCCCGTCTTCAGCCTATAACTTGTTGGAATACCTAAAAGGGGTTCTACAACTTGCCCAGTGAAATAGGCCTCATGCAAAGCCTTTACAGAGTATAGAACCTTAGGTGGAATCCTGAGCCCCATACAGAACCTTATCAGGTGGGACATATCTACTAGAAAGGACAAGCAGACCAGCCTGGAACAGCTAGAGCGACAGAAGATACATCTTCAAAAAAAGATCATCAGGAAAAACCCAAAACAAAAATGTCAGCATGACTGGTTACTGTTCACCAGGAGGCCATCAAGGCAGCAATTAAGTTTTTTCAGGACAAACACCCTTCTAAGACTGAAACTCAAAGTGAACACACAAACAAGCATGTAAGCTTGCTGGTGTTCACATTGGTCTACTGGTGAGTGGAAGAGGGGGAAAGGCAGCAATGAAGAAATGGGCTGAGTTCAACCACAGTCCATTGACTCCCATTGACCTGGAGATAAGAGAGAGAAGAGGAAGGGCTGGTTGGTCCAAAGTGTGTTAAGACCTGAGGACACTTGAGCCCATGGACAAGGATCATAACCACAGAGGGCTAGAGCTAAAAGTGAAGCATCCAGCTGATATGAAATGAGGGGAGATGTACAAGAACACCAAAACTCGCAGATAACACCCATTTGATCTAGCCTTGATGGCTTGATAATCAGAACTTGACTAGAAGAAGAAGAAAAAAAAATGTTTTGCAAAGGAAACAAGGGTAAATTGCTACAATTTGATGAGCTTGACCTATATTCAAGGATGTAGTAGTTGAAAATACCAACAGAGAGGGAAGGAATTTTCATATCAAGTATCAATACTCTGTATACTAGGTAAGATTTGCTGGCAGAAAAATTTACCTAATATCATGAAAGATGAGACAACATATACCCAAGAAACCCAAAGAACCCTAAATAGGATATTATATACCCCAAAATAAATTCACAAAGACATCATAAAAAATTTCCCAAAACCAAAGACGAAGAAAGAATTCTGAGACCAGCTTGGGAATATTTAAATGCTACCTACAATAGGGAGCTAATAAGATAGCTCTGATTTCTTGACAGAAAAAGTATAGGCAAGAAAGAAATACAATGACATGCATAAAACCCTGAAACAATAAACATGCCAAACCAGAATGACATATTCAGCAAAACTCTCCCTCAAGGACTACGGTGGAATTATGACATTTCTAAATAAATGAAGTTAAGGGAATTTATTAAACACCAGACCAACCTTACAAGAAATACTCAAGGGAATCCTTCAGACAGAGAACTAACAACATGGGAAACAACCTGAGATTAAGACACATGATAACATCATTCAGAAACCAACACAGATACAAAATTTTCAAAAGTGAAATAAAACTACAAGACTGATAATAGGAAAAAGCAGATATCAATCTACAAACAATGCCAACGTCAAATAAAAAAGAGGGAATAAATGGTGTGGTTACAGAACTTCCATATGGAAAGGAGTTAAGGTGATCTCTAGATACAGCAGACTATTTCAAACTTGGGAAGATAAAAAGAAATGCCACCATAACCACAAAGAAAATTAACAGATCTGACCAAAATAAAAAAGATGAAAATCATAAAGACTCAGTAAGCACAAAATCAACAGCAAAGAAGAAACTGAAAAGAAAATTGATAAACTAAATGAACTCAGCACAGAAAAACATATGGGACAAGGAAATGATCAGCATCACAGACAGACACAAAAACCAACACAAGTAAATTCCTTCCTAACCATAATTATACTGAATGTAAATGGTTTAAATGTACCAGTCATGAGACAGAGAGAATGGCAGAATGGATAATAAAACATGACCCATTGTGGTACCTTGAATTTACTTGATGTTGCTTTTCCAATCAAACCTTCTTAATTCCCACCAAATGATTGGGTTTTGTTGTTGTTGTTAAGTGTTGTCAAGTCAGTTCCGACTTGTCATCAAATTATAGCGACCCTGTATAGGGTTTCAGAGGAGCAGCTGGTGAGTTTGAACTGCCAGCCTTGTAGTTCACAGTTCAGTGCTGACCTGCAGTGCAACATTAGAAGTCCAAATGATTGGGTAGAACTGTGAAAATATTGTGTACAGGATTCTAATGTTGGGATTGGTTAGTTTTGCCATCCCACTAGGTTTAAAAGGAGCCATATCAGAAACAACAACAGACTATCCCAGGACCATCAAGAAAGAAGAGCATGAGTGGAGCATGAGATTCCGACCTAGAAAAGCAGCAACAGCAGAGGCAGTGACAGAGGAAGTGGCATGGATAGACAGAACAGCTGAGGGCTTTTGGGCCTATGGGCTGAGTAAAGCTGAGTGTCTACATGTATGTATCCTTTGGGAATTCACAAACTGGCTGAAAAAAGCTTTGTAACACTATCCCAAGTAGGGCAAAGGCCAAGGTGCCACATGGCTGAGAGGCTGAAGACAAGAGCCAGGTGTGTGCAGTACTATAGAGAAGAGGCATTCCCGATTAGAAACCTACTGCGACCTGAATTGTTTCTGATCCTGAATTGTACCCTGTTCACTTCCTTAATCAACCCCATAATCATGAGTACCGCTATGAGTTCTTTGAGGCCATTACAATGGATTACTAAACCCAGATGTGAAGCAGAAAGTGTTATGGGAGGAGGGATGGTTGCTGTCAGAATAAGGTAAAGAAGGTTTAGGGTGGAAGATTATCTGAACTCCACTTCTTGGAAACCTGCATTGGGCTGGTTTTTTTAGTTTGAGTCTCCTCCTTTGTGAAGCCAGAGGAAGTCAGACATGGCTTCCACAGGGTTTTTGCACCCATCAAAATACTGCCTACAAGAGACACACCTTAGACACAAAGATGAAAAAATGAGCTAAAAATCAAAGGATAGAAAAATATGTATCAAGGAAATGA
>NW_006408645.1:9305378-9307680 GCF_000296735.1 Chrysochloris asiatica
GAATAATTGTTATCAGGACTGATTGTGAGGGTTGGAAATCTAAAGATGGACATTTTGTAGCAAAGAGGGGAGTGATTAACTTATCAGGCTAGGAGCGGAGGACCCTGGAACCATCGATGGAGAAGAGCGAAGAATGGAATCCTACCCAGAGAGGTAGTGAGGCCGGAGATGGAGGCAGAGAAGACAACGTCAAGAGATGGTGTGGCTGGGGACTCGGGATCAGGAGATGGAAAGGGGCTGAGGACTGTGGTGGAGGAGGGGGGTGCAGGCTTACAGGGTACATCCCTTGGTTGGGTGAGGATGCATGGATGAGATGGTAACTATGCCAATGAAATGATGGATGATGGAATGAATGTAAATCTGATGTTCTCCCATGTAGACTATCACACAATTCACAATAAAACATTTAAAAAATAAAAATTAATTAATTAATTAAAAACATAATGCTAGACCTGTATCCCTCCTGAATCTAGATGTAAAACTTTTCACCAAAATCCTAACTAATAGAACCCAGCATCCTATCAAACAAATAATCTATCATGACCAGGTGGAATTCATAACAGGTATGCGAGGATGGTTCAACATTAGAAAAGCAATCAGTGAAATCCACCAGATAAATAAAGCAAACAAAAAGTGCCACATGATCATATCATCCAATGCAGAAGAGTCATTTGATAAAATTCAGTGCCCATTCCTGATAAAAAAAAAATAACTCTCAGCAAAATTAGAATAGAAGGGAAATTCCTCAATGTAATTAAGAGAATATACGCAAAACCAACAACCAATATTATTCTTAGTGGATAAAATAGGAAAGCATTCCCTTTGTTAACAAGAACCAGACAAAGATGTCCTTTGTCAGCATTCCTATTCCTTATTGTACTGGAAGTCCTAACCAGAGCAGTAAGGTAAGAAAGGGAAACTAATAAAAGGCATCCAAAGTGGTTAGAAAAAAAAAAAAAATTCAAGCCTTGACTTTAATTATTGAAGGAGTCTCTGGGCAAATTATTGAGTGATGTAGAAAGCATCAAAAGAAGATGGAAGGAATACACAGAGGAAGGAATACCAAAAAAATGGTTGAAGAGGCAGCATATGATCAAGAGCCAATGATACTGAAGGAAAAAGTCCAAGGTACATTGAGGGAATTGGCAAAGATCAAGGCTCCAGGAATTAATGGAATAAAAATTGAAATCTTTCAAGAAAGTGAGGCAGCTCAGGAGGCACTCACTCATCTCTGCCAAGAAATTTTGAAGACAATTATCTGGCCAAGTGATTGGAAGAATTCTATATTGGTGCCCATTCCAAAGACGGGTGACCCAATGAAATGAAGAAATCATCGGACAATATCTTTGATATCCTATGAGAGTAAAGTTTTACTAAAGGTAACACAGAAATGGCTGCAAGCATATATTGACAGAGAACTTCCAGAGGTTCAAGCTGGATCCAGAAAAGGGCGTGGAACGATGGATATCATGCTGATGTCCAATGGGTCTTGGCTAAGAATAGAGAAAACCAGAAAGATGTTTACCTGTGCTTTATTGACTACACAAAGGCTTTCAATTGTGTGGATCATGACAAGCTATGGACAATATTGCAAAGTATGAGTATTCTGGAACACTGAATCGTGCTCTGAGGAAACCGTACATGGACCAAGAGGCAGCTGTTCGAACAGAACATGGGAACATTGAATGTTTTAAATGAATGGTTTAAAATTAAGAAAGGTGTGTGAGAGGGTTGTATTCTTTCACCATATTTACTCAACCTGTATGCTGAGCAAATAATATAAGAAGCTGAGTTACATGAAGAAAAACACAGCTTGATGATTGGAAAAAGACTCATTAACAACCTGCAATATGCAGATGATACAATCTTGCTGGCTGAAAGTGAAGAAAAATTTAAAATATTTACTAATGAAGATCAAAGAGCACAGACTTTGGTATGGACTGAATCTCAATGTAAAAAAAAAAAAAATCCTCACCACTGGACCAATGAACAACATCGTTATCAACAGAGAAAGGATTGAAGTTGTCAAGGACTTCATTCTTGAATCAACTATCAACACTCATGGAAACAGAAGTCAAGAAATCAAATGACATATTGCATTAGGAAAATCTGTTGCACAAAACCTTTTTCAAGCGTTGAAGAGCAAAGATATCGGCTTGAGGACTAAGGTGTACTTGACCCAAGCCATTGTTATTTTCAATAACCTCAGATGAATGCAAAAGCTGGACAGTGAATAATGAAGACCACAGAAGAATTTATGCTTTTGAGTTATGGTGCTGGAGGAGAATATTGAAAGTGCCAT
>NW_006408645.1:9309189-9313515 GCF_000296735.1 Chrysochloris asiatica
AATGGGATCAATGTGAAGCTGATGTCCTCCCATGTGAACTATCACATAATTCACAATAAAGCATTAAAAGAAAAGGAAAGGGACCCCCGATAAACAAATCACTACCCAAAAAAAAGAACAAAGAAGACTGCTCACACTTTCCAATTTCAGATCATACCATACAGCTGTGGTGGTAAAAACAGCCTGATATTGGTGCAATGATAAATATACATACAAGTGGAACAGAATTGAGAACCCAGAAGTAAATCTATCCACCTAGGGACAACTGATCTTTGCCAAAGTACCAAAATCCATTAAATGGAGAAGATATAGTCTGTTTTAGAATGTTGCTGTCCAAACTAGATTTCATTTGCAGAAAAATGAGACAGGATCCCTAACTCATATCATATACAAACTCTTTTAAAAAGACAAAAACAAAAAAATTAGAACCCAGTTTCTCCTAGCATAAAAATAAAAATGTCTAGGAGATACTAGATAAATAAATAAATAATCATTATACAAAGATCAAGGATAATCACTCTTGGAATGAGAAAAGACAATCAACTAATATCAACACTGAGATGAAGCAAATGTTGTAACTACTGACAAGAATTTTCAAGAACTTTCATAAAAATGGTTTAACAAACAATAATAAATTATCTTGAAACAAATGAAAAAATAAAAAAATTTCAGCACAGAAACAGAAATCTAAAAATGAACCAAGTAGAAAATATGTTGTTGTCAGGTGTCATCAAGTCAATTCTGATACATAGTGACCAAATGTACAACAGAACAAAACACTTTCCTGTCCTGTGTCATTCTCACAATGGTTATTATGTTTGTGAATGCCACTGTTGCTGCCACTGTGTCATTCCACCTCATTGGGGTGTTCCTGGTTTTCATTGACACTCTACTTTCCCAAGCATGATATTTTCAAGGGACTGGTCCTTCCTAACACCATGTCTTAAATATGTAAGACGAAGTCTTGCCATCCTCACATTTAAGGAGCATCGTGACTGCACATCTTCCAAGACAGATTTGTTTTTTCTCCTCGCAGTCTATGATACTTTTATGTATCCTTCACCAATGGCATCAATTCTTCACAAATCTTTCTTATTCACTGTCCAACTTTCACAGGCATAAGAAGCAATTGAAAATCCTATGGCTTGCATCCAGCACACCTTAGTTCTAAAAGTAACACCTTTGCTCTTTAACACTTTAAAGAGGTCTTCTGCAACAGATTTACCCAATAAACTGTATCATTTGAATTCTTACTTCTGCTTCCATGTTTATTATGGATCCAAGAAAAGTGAAGTCATTGACAGCTTCAATATTTTCCTCCATTAATCATGATGTGAAAATTATAGAATAAAAAAATTCAACAGAAAACAAAACAAAAACTATCCTACAGATGAATTCAATGATAGAATCAAAATTTCAGAAAATAGAATTAGTCAATTTGAGGACACAGCCAAAAGAAATAAATACAGCATACTAGATTGAATTGTGCTCTCTCAAAAGCTTTGTTGAAATTTGAACCCATGTACCTGTGAACATGACCTTGTTGGGAAATAGAAATTTTCTTTTGTTATCTATGACATTAAATTAGGTCATACCAGAGTAAAGTAGGTATTAATTCAATTCCTTTTGAGTCGTATCTTATGAAAGGGAAGAACAGACAAGTAAAGAGAGTCGTACACAGGATTAAGATACCTATAAGAATGCATCTACAAGCCTAGGAATGTCAAGAAATATCCATGGGTACCAGAAGTAAAAAGAGACAAGGAAGGCTCTTTTCTTAAAGCCAACAAAGAGCTCTGCTTCTCAAACTCTCAGAGAAAGTTCCTGCTGATGACCTGAATTTCAACTTCTAATTTCTAAAACTATGAGAAAATAAATATTTGTGCTTTAAAGCCACCCACTTTGTAGTGTTTTGCTATGGCAAACCTAGGAAAATAGACTAAAAAGTAGACTAAAACAAACAAAAGTCAACAAAGGCATGAGAGCTCTGTAGAATAATATCAAAAGATCCAGCATTTGTTTCATCAGTGGCCACAAAGGAAAGAAGAGATGAACAGCATTTTAAGAAATAATGGCTAAAAACTTCCTAAATTTGGCAAATGACATCAACACAGACTCAAAAAGCTGAACAAATCCTAAAACCTAAAGAAATTCATGCCAACATACATAATAATTAAACTTCGGAAAACAAAAGACAAATAAAAATTGATTGAAAAGCAGCCAGATAGACACAACATATTACCTAAAGAGAAACATCATATTGGATGACTGCAGATTTTTCACCTGAAATCATGGAGTACAGAATCAAGTGACACAACATTTTCAAGGGCGTTAAAAAAAATAGTGTCAACCATGAAATTTGTATCCAGTGAAGATGCCCTTTCAGCATGAAAAATAACGACATTCTCAAATGAAGAACAATATTTGGCTCTCTCAGATGCACCCTAAATAGAATATAGCTAATGGAAGTCCTCCAAACAGAAAGGATATAGTTAAGGAAAGAATTTTTAAGCATCAGAGAAGACAAAAGAATAATGAAAAGAATAAAATATAGGTGAGTATCATAAACTACCTTTCCTTTTATGGCTTTTGTAAATAATAAGTGATTATTAAAACAAAAATATAATACATACATATCAAGAAAGAGATCAGATGACTACTATTATAAAATAGACACTTGAGTGGAATACAAAGGAATATTGGGAAACATGAGTATAGAAAGCTTGTAAGCCCTTCTTCAGCCTATAACTGATTGGAATACCTAAAAGGGGTTCTAGAACTTACCCAGTGAAATAGGCCTCTTGTGGAGGAACTTTGCAGTGAATAGGACCTTAGGTGGAATCCTGAGCCCCATCCAGAACCTTCTGAGGTGGGACATTCCCACTTGAAAAGACAAGCAGACCATCATGGAACAGATGAGAGCAACAGAAGATACAGTTTCAAAGAAAGATCAGCTGGAAAAACCCAAAACAAAAATGGCAGTCTAATTGACTACTTCAAGAACAAACAAATTTTTTGCCGGGAAGCCATCAAGGCAAGCAATCAAGTCCCTTCAGGACAAACTCCCTCCAAGACAAACTCAAAGGGAACACATGAGCAGGCATTTAAGCTTGCAGGCCACCACATTGGTCTACTGGTGAGTGGAAGAGGGAAAAGTATCAATGAAGAAATGGGCTGAGTTCAACCATGTTCCATAAACTCCCATTAACCTGGAGATGAGAGAGAGAAGAGGAAGTGCTGGTTGGTCCAATGTCTGGTGAAACCTGGGGACACCTGAGCCCATGGAAAAGGACATAGCCACAGAGGGCTAGAGCTGAGAGTGAAGCATCCAGCTAAGATGAAGTAAGGGGAGACACACAAAAATCCCCAAACTTGAAGATAGAACCCATTTGACCTAGCCTCGATAGCTTGCCAATCAAAATTCAACTATATAAAAATAACAAAACCAATTTTTATAAAGGAAGTGAGTATAAATTGCTGCAGTTTGATAAACTTGCTCACAATACATGAATCAATCCTATGCCCTCTGTTTACAGGGTTGATAGGGACGGGCAACTTAGACACTGGCTACCTAAAATGACGGGGCGATAAAGGCATGTTTTCAAGTTTTCAAGAAGGGGTTTAGTTTAAGAGTGTGTGGGGAAGATAGACTCCCCACTGAACAGTTTTCATTTTTTCTAGACAGGTCTGGTGGAAAGAGATAGGGATAAGATTCTTACAAATCAATAATGAGTCATTGTTGTCATTACTAATTGCAACTGTCACAGCTGTAAAAGTAGAAGTTTTGTAACAAAAACAGGGGAGTAGTTAACCTTACAGTCCAGAAACAGAGTACCCTAGGACCATCAAGGGAGAACAGCACAAGAGGAATGTGGGACCCTATCCAGAGAAGCAACGACACCAGAGGTGGAGTCAGAGATGAGGACATGGAGAGAGGGAGCAGCTGAGGACTCTAAACTCACGTAAAAGAGAGGGACTGAGTGCTGGCGGCAGAGGTGGTCTTGAAGAATGCGCCCTTTGGTTGTTTAAATTAGTATATATTCCTGAGTGTTTTTTTGTACATCATCCCACCTCACCCTGCAAAAAACAAAAACAAAACCCTGAGCGAATGTAAGCAAACATTGTTGAATGATGATGCATGGAGAAGATTGTAATCATTGCAATGAAATGATAGTGTAAAGCTGATGGTCTCCCATGTAAACTATCACTCATTTCACAATAAAAGAAAGAAAGAGACCAGAGGATATTATTGCAGATTCTGTATCCATTAAAATGTTGTTGTTGTTGTTGTCAGGTGCCATCGAGTCGGAACCGACTCATAGCGAC
>NW_006408645.1:9315245-9318547 GCF_000296735.1 Chrysochloris asiatica
TGGAGAATTCTACCAAATCTTTTAAAATTCAGCATCAATTATACACATTCTCTCCCAGAAAATAAAAGAATTGAAACTTCTCAATTCATTTTATGAGGTTAGTATTAGCCTTAAACAAAATAGCAGACAAATCCAGAACAAAATAAAACTGTAGACCAATTTTTCTCTCATGAACATAGAACAAAAATTCTCCACAAAACATTAGTAGCAAATTAAATCCAGCAATATATGATACATATACACCCACACATACACAATAAGGCTCCAAACAGTTCACACAAAGGATTGGAATTGAAAGATAATGACATTTTTCTATTAACTATTTGAAGCTGCCTTATATCAATATATTCTAGGTATGCCTAGTTCAACATATGAAAACAATTCAATGTAATCCACTATACCGGAAAAGAAAAGTCATATTGTCATATTAATTAAAATAGAAAAAGCATTTGACAAAATCCAACATGTAATCATAATAAAAAAATTTTAAAAAAGTCTTTAAGCAAGTTATGAATATAAGAAAACTACGTTAATTTGATAAATGACATAATCATGGGTCGATTTGTATCTCCACAAATATTTGTTGAAGTCCTAACCATCAGTACCTGAGAATGTGACCTATTTGAATATAGCTTCTTTGCAAATATAGCTAGTTAACAGAAGGTCATCCTGGAATAGGTCAGGACCTAATCCTATCTGATTTTTGTTGTGGTTGTTAGGTGCCATTGAGTCAGAACTGACTCATAATGACCCCATGCGCAGCAGAATGAAACAATGTCTGATCCCAGGCCAACCTCACTACTGCTGCCACACTTGAGTCCACCAATGCTGCCACCTGGGCAATGCATCTCACTGGGGGTCTTCCTCTTTTTCTCTGACTCTCCATCTTTCCAAGCATGACATCCTTCTCCAGCAACTGTTCCCTCCTGACAATATGTCCAAAGTATGAGAGACGAAGTTTGGCTATCTTGGCCTCTAAGGAGCACTCTGGCTGTTCTTCTTCCAAAATAGATCTATTGGTTCTTTTGGCAGCCCATGGTACTTTTAGTATTCTCCTCCAACACCACAATTTAAAAGCATAACAATTCTTCTACAATCTTCTACAGTCTGATTAGTATCCTCATAAAAATGATTATGTGAAGAAGGAGGCAGAAACTGGAGTAATGCTGCCATAAACCATGAAGGCCCTGAGGCTACCAGAAGGTGTAAGACACAAGGATCGCCCCCTACAGCCTTCAGAGAAAGCATGGTTTCTTCAGAGAATATCTGATTTCTAGCCTCTGGAACTATGAGAGGATGAATTTCTGTTGTTTTAAACCACCCAGTTAATGGTGCTTCATTATGTCAATCTTAGGAAACTAACAAGTATCTACATAAGACCTGCTGATAGCATCACACTTAATGATGGAAGAATGAATGCTTTTCCTCTTACAATAGAACAAAGTAAGAATATCCACTCTCTATACTATTATAGTTATGATGATTACATGAAAAAAGAAAATAAAATCACACAGATTGGAAAGAAATAAAACTATGTCTATTTTCACAAAGGCAGCAATCAAGAAATCTAATGACATGTCACATTGGTCAAATCTGCTGCACAAGACCTTTTTAAAGTGTTGAAGAGCAAATTTGTCAGCTTGAGGACTAAGGTATGTCTGACCCAAGACATGGTATTTTCAATATCTTCATATGCATGCGAAAGCTGGGCAGTGAATAAGGAAGAATTGATGCTTTTGAGTTATGGTGTTGGAGGAGAATATTGAAAGTGCCATGGACTGCCAAGAACCAACAGATCTGTGTTATAAGAAGTGCAGCCCGAGTGCTCCTTGGAGGCCAAGATGGCCAAACTTTGCCTTTCATACTTTGGACATATTGTCAGAAGGGACCAGTCGCTGGAGAAGGATATCATGTTTGACAAGGTGGAGGGTCACAGAAAAATAGGAAGACCCCCCCAATGATATAGATTGGCCAAGTGGCAGCATCAATGGACTCAAGCGTGGCAACAGTAGTGAGGTTGGCCCAGGATCAGGCAGTGTTTCGTTCTGCTGTGTATAAGGTCACTATGGTTCAGTACCAACTCTATGGCACCTAACAACAACAACAACAATTTTTAGATTACAATATTGTTTATGTAGAAAATTTACAAGTCTACAAATCTTTAGATTTTGTACAAATCTACCAAGAAGAAAAAAAAAGAAGAAAGAAGAAATCTCTAAAAACAAGAATATGAAATGTTATTAAGTACCATCAAGTCAGTTCTGACTCATAGTGACATTGTATATGGTTTCAGATGTTGCAAGTCTTTCTTGGAGCAAAAAGCTTCATCTTTTGCCAGTTGGAGTGGCTAGTGGGCTCAGACCATCAAGGTTGTGGTTCACAATACAGTGTTTATCCTTTAGAGCCAACATTCTCCAGGACATGAGATAAACACCCCAAAATCAACCACATTTTTAAAGGCAAATCAAAATTTAAAATAGTATGTTTTCTTTTAAAATAAATGAATATGCTTTGACAAGGACCAGGCCTGGCAGAAAAGACATAGAACCAAGAAAGTCTCTGGAATACATCACTGCAAAATGCCCATATCCTGACCATCATGGACCAAACCAGAAAATAATGTTGCGTTTACTCAGTAAACATTATGGAAAGGTGACTTCAAATCTCATATTAACCTTGACTTTATTTAAAATACACCATCCTACCCAAGTCTGCAGCCATTTTATTTTTTAGGCTTTTCCTCACTTATTTCATTTTTAATCGGTCTACCTCTCACCTATTCATGTCTGTACAAAAGTTTCTTGTAAGCTGGTGTGAAAGCAAAGAAGAAAAATTTGTGCAATATCAAAGTAAAATATCTTGACTGAAGTAAGCTTCAGAGGTAGACTAGAGGTGAGAGCAAAAAACAGGCAAAATATATGATGTAGAGTTTTGTTTCAGTTTTTAAAATTGTATATTTCTGTTGTTATTGGGAATATATACAATACCAATCTACCAATTTCTACATGAACAATTCAGTGACATTGATGGCATTCTTCAAGTTATATAACCATTCTCACCTCCCGTTATTGAATTGTTTCTCACTGCCCCTTAAGTTTTCTATCTAATCTTTCCTGTTGCTACTGTCAATTCTTGTGCTGGACTGCAAGGTCAGTTTGAACAGCAAGGTCAGCAGTTCAAGTTCACCAGCTGCTCCTTGGGAATCCTATACAGGGTCGCTATGGTTCAGAACCAACTCAATGGCACTTAACAACAACAGCAACAGACTGGTCTTAAAAGGAGCATAATTCTTAGTTTAACAT
>NW_006408645.1:9319037-9321084 GCF_000296735.1 Chrysochloris asiatica
CATGAGGTATTTGCTTGTACATGACAGCCTCAGCAACTATTCTTTCATTTTTCCTTATTCATGTCCTTATCATTGTTGTAAGTGTATCTATCACACATATTCAATTTTTCTTAAGTTTACAATTTATTGACAATAATTACATTGATGAGCTGTGCAACCCTTACTGTGATTTTCTCAGCATTGTAAACTGAACTCAGTGCTCCATCATATCTAAGAGATTTTCCTTCATCTTGCTGTAAAAAGCACAAATTGGCAAGGCCCAGGAAGTCCTCTGGGAATTATGGGGGCTCCGTTCCGGTGTAGCACCATAGGATAAGCACTCAATCTCCAGGTCAGTTTGAACTGCAAGGTCATTGGTTCAAACTCACTAGTCACTCCTCAGAAAACCTATATCGGGTCGCTATGCATCCGAACCAACTCTATGGCACTTAACAACAACAGCTGCCTATAAGAAGTGTTTCAGATGATTCCCAGATAATAACCATAAATAGTCACCCTCAACACAATTACTAACCCAAAGAAAGACATCAGTACCCTGAAAGTTCTGCATTTGTGATTTCTTGGCTCTCACCAGTTTTCAATTCCTGTCTGGAAGGTCCTTTATGTGACTGCTCAAATCAGCTCTTTCACCAAACCAAAGAGCTTTCAGTGACAAGGTGAGAAGGGAGAACTGAGGGACAATACTCAACTTTTAAACTGTTATACTGGTACAATTCCTTGCATAATATCCCAGAGCATTAAAATAAAATTGTTACTTTAATGCTAGAGAACTTATAGGAACATTAAAGAAAGCATAATTAGATCACCCATTCCTTCATTTATTTAACAAATAATTATTGAATAATTTCTACATGCCAGATATTGTTCTAGGCACTAGGGAAATGGCAGTAAAAGAAAATCACATAAATAACCCTGCCCTCAATTAGCTCATATTGGCATGGGAGGAAATAAAAAAAATAGCTATATAATGAAGAAAAAATATTGGTTAATTGAAGCAGAGTCAGGAATATAGGAAATAGGAGTACTCTTCTATTTTAAATACTTAATGGAGATCTCTCTGAAGAGGTGAGGTTTAAGGAGAAAAAAATGGAATAAGGATAAATATTACATGTGTGAAGGACGAGCAAAATGGGCAGAAAGAGTGGCAGATGAATGAGAATAAGTATATTCATGGAGACTAACAAGGCGCGTGCCAGTGGGGAGAACAGGAGTGGTGGGAACAGAAGACAGCACATATGGAATTGAAGCCAGCGTAAGGATTTGGACCTTCACTTTGCATGCTGTGTGAAACCATTGGACAGTTTTGTACTTGATGTGACCAATGTTTCAAAGTATTTTTCTAGCTGGTATTGAGAACAGATTACAGAGAGACAAGACCAGTTAGGTAGCTATTGCAATAATCAAGTTAAATAATGGTGGTGGCTTGTGTCAGGGAAGAAGCAGGATAAGTGATACAAAATTGTCAGATTCTGAATATATTTTTGAGGTACAGCTGACAGAATGGGCTAGCAGGAGAACATAGGAGGCAAGGGTGGCCTATGATTTTGACCTAAGAAACTGGTAACATTTGCTAAAAATCCAGAAACTACACACATACACACACACAAAAAAAATTAAGAGTAACAGTGAATGGAATTAAGTTTGATTTGGAATATATTAAGGTTGAGCTGATATACTTTCAGGAAGAGATGGCAAACAGACAGGTGAACTTATAAGTCTGAAGCCCATGGGAAAGGTTAATGCTAGAGGTGTAAATTGGGAAGTGATCACTCAGCCACATGGTATTTAAAGCCATGAGGACCCCCTTTTTTTTAAGCTGCTTGAATTTTAATAATTGACTGAATTTATGCAATAGTAAAGAGACTCCAAAATAGAATAGAAATCTCTGTCTCTAGAGCACAAATAACTGAAGTAGAAAAGACTCGACTTTAAAATCAGTAACCAGTTTACTAGCTCTGATCAAGGAATTCAGTGGGTACAAAAATGAGCTTAAAATAGAATTTAGACTAACATCATATGTCAAGATGACTACTGTTTTGATATATAC
>NW_006408645.1:9321958-9331437 GCF_000296735.1 Chrysochloris asiatica
TAACAACAATAACAATATTTATAGAGTTTGTATGTAGAGATTATACATGATGGATAGATAGATAGATAGATAGATAGATAGATAGATAGATAGATAGATAGACAGACAGTTGCTAGGTTATACACACATAAACTATATGTATATATATTTCATTGGTTATTTTGCTTACTTTTCCACAAAACATTGAATCAAATCCTCTCATTTTCTTTAGTTCTTTGTCTCTGGTCCTCCTTTTATCTCACTGAAGACTTTTATAACCTCCTCTCTTTCTGTCTCTCCCCTGTGCATCTCAAATCAAAATGCCAGTTTAAAAGATTACTCTTAACAGACCAAATACTCAGAATTGGGGAAAGCAGTATTTTTTTACAAGCTAACTTAGGGATCTGTTACCATTTTTTAAAGATGACACTTGATTTCTCACCTAATGTGCTAAAGAATGGCAGAGAGGAGGCCTCTAGGGAGAGACTGAAATTTTCATAGTTTAAACACTAAAAATAACAGCCTCATAACACTGCATCTCATTACCAAGCTGCAAATGCTCTCGCCTCTTTCCGCTACTGTGCTGTTTTCGAGATGCCTTTCAGAAGCCCACACATTCATTTACACTCATGCCCACCCATCATTCCATGCCTACCAAACATATACACACACACACACACATACCCCACCCCACCACCAGCAACAGTGGCGGCAGCGGCAGCAGCTATCTTGTTACCTCTGGTAAACTTGGAAAATGTGTCAGAACTAAATCCTTCTCTTGTCACGCTATCATAATTTACTTCCCAGGAAATGAGTCTGTGGCTGCAGACTGCTTTGTTCCTTATGTGGCAGATTTGGGCAGAGCCAGTGAGCATAATGAATGCAACTGCATGTCCAGTGTGCTGGGAGGATCAAGATTCAGACTCGGGGTGAATTAAAGAAAGAGAAAATCTGAGTCAGAGGCACGACCCAGCTCACTCGAGTTTGTCAGTCATTGTTTACATCATGGCCGCCCATAAAATAGATAATGACAATATTTCCACAAATTTCTAAGCTGCTACTCTCTGGGGAAGTCTAAAAGTTAATAGTGGCCTTGTAAATAAGTATGAAATCTTTAGCAGACAATGAAAGAGACATGAAATCGGCATTTTATCAATCACCCCACTAGGCTGAACCCTATGCCTCAGGCAACAGGCTATTTGCAAGGCTACCTAAAAGCCATTAGCCAAGGAAGAAATACTGAGAGCACAGCAGTGAGCAGGTCCATCCCCTGATCATCTTCTGGAAACCAGTATTCCCAGAATTTTGTCCTGAGGTATTCCAGAAGGGAGGTAAGCATATCAGTAGCACACCACACTGTAAGTAAGGCTCACTTCTCTCCCTCTTCCTGCCTCACCACTGTCTAAAGGATAGCTGCATTTTCAAATCCTGTCTAGTTCTCAAATTAGTATAATATTGTTGTTATTGTCGGTTCCAAATCATAGAGACTCAGTATAAGGTTTCCCTGAGGCAGCTGGTGAGTTTGAACTGCTGACATTGTGATTCAAAATCCAGTGCTGATTCTATAGCACCACACCGGAAGTCCATCATAGGCATCCGTGTATTTAATCCTAACCACAATCCTATGAAGTAACACTAGTAGCTGTCTATTTTACTGAAAAAAGAAACTGATTCTCAAAGCAGTCACTCAGACTTCAAATTCCCTCTGGTCAGTCTGGCTGCAGTAGCCCAAGATGGAACCAGTCTGCTGCACTACCAGACTCCCAGACTCTCACCAGTTGCTGTCAAAAACAATTCGACTCATGGTGAGCACATGTGTGTGATATAAGAATTGTACTCATAGGGCTTTCAGTGGCTGACTTTTTAGAAGTAAATCACCAAACCTTTCTCCCCAGATGCCTCTGGATGGACTCAAACCTACAACCTTTATGCTAGTAGCAGGGTTCACCACTTGCACAATCCAAACACTCCCCACCCACCCACTCCTCTTCTATCTTCAGTACCAAGTCTCCCTCTCCATTCTCATGCCTTGGTCTTCATTTCTCCTGAACCAGTGTGCAACTTGACCAAGAAATAGCTTCTAGGAACTCCGAACTCTGGTCCAGTTCACAGTGCACTCATCTAAGACTGTCATATTTAGCAAATAAAATGATCAGACACCCAACTAAATTTGAATTTCAGACAAGTCACAATTTTATTGCATATTACAGGGCATAGTTATACTGAAAAAAAAAGTCTGCTGTTAATCTGAAATTCAAATTTAACTGGGCCTTCTGTATTTTATCTGACAACCCTACACAGTTCCCAAATCTGGAAGCAACTGCCTATTTGGTATATTCTGTGTAAACTTTCTCCCTCAAATGCTGTGGTGGTCAACTGCATGACTAAACTCTGTAGGGTCACAACTCCAAAACTCACACAATGAAGAGTTCCTCCCTTTAAGTCTGTGCTTACCTACAACTTGTGTTAGCCAACAGAATACTAGAATTATGCTGTGTCACTTCTAACACTGAGCCTTCAGAAGTCTTCAAGGTTCTGCTTTTCACCTTGGATGCTCTGAGCTCTTATGTAGGAAGTCTCACTAACTTGCTAAAGAGACTTCATTGAGAGATTACATGGGTAGAGTCTTATGCAGAGAAAGAAACCCTAAAATTACATGTAGGAAAAAAACCCAAGGATAGCAGTCAACAGGTTAACAGTGAGAATCAAAGTGCATACATATCTCAGAGGTGCCTTTTCTGCCAGCCCCCAGTCATTTGAACCATCCTAGATCCAGTGTTAGACACCATCAGTGAAGAAGGCATTTTGGACACCACATGAAATGGAGCCATTCGATTCCCACTGTGCTCTGTCTAAATTCTGGACCCTCTGATAATGAGAAGTAATGCACACCACCAATCCATCCTCAAATGTTCTGATTCTAGATCCAAACTGCTTCTGTAATTGTGAATTTTAAGGCTGCTAGAGTCCAAGGTTCAGTCCCCATATTTCTCAGTTACAATGGGAAGTAAGAAGTGAGACGGCATGGTAGGCAGCTATCTCGCGGTGCTGCGTAACAGAACTAGCACAGCACCAGCCCACACCACGGAGACATTAGCAGAGTAAGACTCAGAGAAGATTGCCCAGCACCTGCCTCCTCTCAGCTGGGGCTCTGGCCAATCCTATTAGCTTTATGCTTACACAATCACAAACTCCACCTACGTACCTTTCAAAAGAAAAAAGTGCCAGGTTATAATATCCTCCGGGATTATTGTCTGGGTTGATACACTAAAGGGGAGGGTTGATCAAAGCACAGCAAGAAAAATAGGCTTAGAGCATCAATAGAATAATGCGAGGGGTTCTAACACTGATTCACAATTAAAAAATAATAATGCCATAATCTGACCCTCAAAAGTGACTAAGTCCTATCCTATCCTATCCATTATTCATGTCTGATATTCAATATAATGGTGCGACTTGATATTAGTGGAAGATTTCTGCATAGGGAATTAAGAAGAGGAACTCACAATTTCTTAGAATTGAAGTTGATGTCGCTGGGCCCTTAAAATGCGTATCATCTGAAATGCATCAAAAGGTAAAAAATCTTTTGACAGATTTAGTTAATGCTACTGAAAAAAGGGAAATGCAGAAGAAATGGACTAAGTCTAGAGAGCCCTGGCTGAGGAAACCTGCTCAGCTGCTGACTGAAAGGTTGGTAGTTCAAGTTTCTCAGGAGAAAGTCATGGATATCTACTTCCAAAATCAGTCAGTGAAGATCCTATGGAGCACAGTTCTACTGTGGCAATGAATCAGAATTGATTTCATGCCAATTGGTTCTTTCATGGTAGTTCTTTACAAGGATTCAGAAAACAAAAACAAAAGCCCATCATTTTGATTTAATATTCCTTGATTCTCTAGGCTGCACATTTTATGAAGGAAACTGCTCTATTACTGGGCACCTTCATTGAAGGTGGATTGGTTTGAGTATCTATCATATGCCAGACACCACGTTAGGTCCTGGAGATTTCACAATAAACTAGCACATGGTGCTGGACCTCAAACAACTTATTGGCTTATATAGGAGCCATAGTGAGAATAAACCCGTGCAGTAGAGCATGCATAAATGCAGTGGGTGTGTAGCAAAGGCACGGGGTACAAAGGTGAGTGGGACAGTCATCAAAAGTTCACAGAGATATGAGCCAAGTTTTAAGACTCCAGACTTACAGAATTCCTGGGATCAAAGAGACCAAGTCTCTGTGTGACCATAAGAAGGCATCTATATATCTATCTATATATAATCAGACCTGCCTATCTATCTATCTGTCTGTCTATCTATCTATCTATCTATCTATGTGGTAGAATTAAATTTAAGAAGATACCTAGTTGATCAGTGACATCACTTAATTAGAAGGGACCATTGGCTTACTCTGAGAGCTTTGTTGCTTGCTGATAGAGTAAGGGTTATATAGCAAGGGCAGAGTTGAAACCAATACAGTTCGTGCTCTTAGCTAACTTAATCTTTTGGGTTAGAATCATTTGATAAACACCTCATATTAAAGCAAGGCACAATAAAAACAGTAATGCTGAAGAGTCAGCAGGAAAGCAGTCATACACTGCTCATCTGATAGGTGGCCTTGGACATGGACTATTGCTCAGGGTCTTGTAGAAAGTAAGACAAGAAACGCCTTTACAGACCTTCTAGCCCAGCGTAATGATAATGATAGAAGGCAGCTGCTTGCTTTGTTGAGGATCTAGGACATCTTTGGAAGTTTATCAGGTGTTAAGAGTGGCAGATGTGGGCTAAAATAACTTGGAAGTGATTTGACTCTGCTGACCATGGAATTTGGATTCCTGATACTACTTAGGAGTTACAGGCAGTTTAGCACCTGAACAGATAGGATAATATCCAGGCTGGCATGTCTCAGAGGTGACTCAAGTGGGAAGGACATATGAAAGAAAAAGTTATAACTTAGAGTAGACACGGGGCGAGGGTGGAATATCTTAGTAGGGGAGAAATCTTATTATATACCTAGAGGTAGGTTAGTGAGAAGAGATAGAAGACAAAAAGATTAATAGGTAAACATTATTCTTAGAGAATAGCAGTCTCTTATAATTGTGTCTTAACCTCCCGTCTCTCTTATCTCCAAATGCATTCTATCTCTTTACCTACCAACTCACCCCAACCTCAAAACACTAGATAGAATAACTGCACTAGCTCCTCCTGTCTCCTTACAGATACAGCTTTTGGGATTTCACCTTTCCTTAGTCACTGTGAGATGCCAAACATTTTTCTAAGTGAAGATAATTCTCTTAAAAGAGAATGCTTGGTTCAAACTACGGAAATGATTTTTTTTTTTTTTTTTCATCTTGAATAACAGAGGTCATACTATACACCAGATTCTCAATAGACATTAGATTTCCTCAGATAGCTTTGCTGAAGCCCCAGGTGTATCCCTGCTGCGTTAAGATCACAGGGATCCTTTGAACTATATACTGACTTAGGCTCCTTAAAGGTATCCTTCCTTCGGACACTGCATTAGTTTGCTGTGACTACCATAACAAAGTATCACAGAATGGAGGGTTTTAAACAGCAGGTATTCATTATATCACAGCTCCGAAGATTAGTAGTCTGAATTCAGGATATTGATAAGGCTGAGTTCTCTTCAACCCTTTCTCATCTCTGAGCTTCCAGTAGTCCCTGGCTTACAGCTGCAGCATAATTCTGTCCTCACATGGTCATCTTCCCTCTGTCCGTCTCAGTATCTTGTCTCTTCTTTCAGAGGACACCACTCAGATTGAATGAGGACCCACCCTATTTCTCTATGTCTCCACATTAACTCATAGTATCTTCAAAGGTCCTATTCCCAAAAAAAAGTCATATTCATAGGCATAGGGGCTAGGATAGCAACATAAAATTTTGAAATACACTATTCAATATATAACAGATACCAACCCCTATCAAGATGTTAGATTTGTCACTCAGGTGTGAAGAGGAAAGTCTCCACTGAGAGATGCCTGGGTGGGGCTGGCCACTGTCCCTTCACAGGGTGGGAGAGTAGCTTCCCCTCTGGGGGAAGCCCAGCCACTGCAGTGTACCATTGACACCTCTCCCTAGGACAAGAAACTGGAGAGTGCCTAGGCTGTGACCAACACTGCCCTCTTTCTCATTAGCATCTTCTTGTCCTGCACATAAGACAGGAATGATAGAGCCTATTCTGATCCAGTGTCTGAAGAAGAAACTTGTCCTGTGGGGAGCTTTGTGCTCCTTGCAGAGACTTAGAAGTGACTGGGCGTTTATGTTTTCCCACCACACCACACTCCCAAGGAAGCTCTTTAACTGGTAACTGAAAACGGTGAAATGTGAAGGCGCCATTCACTTGCCTCAAGTAGTGATTACCATTTCATCCCATAATTTGAGTTTTGATATGCAGATTTCTTTCCCTATGATCTTCTCTCCACCTGTATGTCTAGCTAGTACCCCCCATCAGTTGATATATCTGTTCCCTCAGCCCTCATTCTCTAAACACTGTCCCCAAGCTCTGGACAAGAATTTGAACTTACACTAGATTTGCCAATCATGGCGTCTCTATACTTAATTTACAATACTCTGTGGGCATTGAGACATGAGACCCTGCCCTTGGCTATATCTAATTGGGTGGACCATCACCACTACCAATTGCTGCCGAAGTGGCCCCATGTGAGTCACAGTAGAACTGAACTCTATAGGGTTTTTTGGGTCTGTATTAAAAAAACAAAAACTTTTATTGTGAATTGAGTGAATGTTTACAGAACAGAGCATCAGTTTTGCATACAAGAAATCATATACTTTGTTTCATCTCCATGATTACAGTCCCCTTCCTATAACAACAGCTATTCCACTTCCTTCCTGTGGCTCCAATTTTCATTCCACCCTCCTCCCAACCCCTCTAAAACTTGTCCCTAGGTAAATGTTGCCCCTTTGATCTTGAATGATTGACCATTCCATGATGAGCATATTTCACTAGTGTTGTAGTTACCCCTGTATACCTATTCAACCTTTTGGTTGAAAATTGGGTCACTAGGGTGAGTTCTATTCCAGACCTGATGGATGGCCAAGGGCCATAGTCTGAGGTCCCTCCAATCTCTTGCTGACTAATAAGTCTGTCCTTTTTCATAATTTTGCGTTTTGTTCTACACTGTCTCCCACTCTATTCAGGACCTTCTAATGTGATCTCTTTCATAGCAGTTGGTAATGGCACCATCTAGTTCTTCTGATCTGAGTCATGGAGACTGGTTTTTGTTTACATGTTCCATTAGTTCATTGGACTAACTGATTCCAAGCAGCTTGAATTTTCATCACTCTTCTTTCTCCTTCTCATCAAGAACCAGTAGTTGCATCTTAGATGGCCGCTCATAAATTTTAAGATCCCAGTTGCTGCTCACCAAAATATGATGTAGAACATTGTCTTTCTGGACTATATTAGGCCAATTGACCATGGTGCCTCCTGAGACTGTGATGCTGAGATCTAAGGCCTCAATGTGTAGGGCAACATCCAACAAGTTTTCATCACTTTGTCCTTTATATGCTCCACCACATTCATAGGTGTATTGGCAGCAAAGATAAATACTCATGTACCAATATTCTCTTTCAAACACTTACAGATTTTTTTTTTTTGATCACCAAGCAGCTAGATCAAACACTTATAGATTTGTGGATATACTTCCACTTTCCCTGCCATACCCTTTCAACCCGGGTATCTGCCCATGTATCCACCTGTAGGATACTGTTGTTTCAGGACTGTGTATATAACAGTATTTACCTCTATCTCTTTTAATCCTTGCATTCTTCTTCCCTGTATCATCATCTGTCTTCATCATTCTTCTGCCAACCTTCTTCTTCTTGCATATTAACTTCCCCAACACTTGAGTTACCATGTGTTTAGTAGGACAAGCATTAGACTGCTAATCACAAGGTTGGCAGCTTAAACCCATCAGCTACTTCTCAGAAACTGCACAGGGCAGCTATGTGTCCTGATGTGGCACTGTAGGACAAGTACTTGACTACTAATTTCAAGGTCAGCAGTTCAAACCCACCAGCTACTCCTTGGAAATCCAATATAGGGTCACTATGTTGGAGTTGGAACCAACTCAATGGCACTTAACAACAACAGCAACAACCACTTTCTAGACAGTGAAAAACTCTCCCTTCCCTATAACCCTTGGTAATCATCAAAGAATATTTCTTTTAGCATGAGAACCATTTCTGGAGTTTTTACAATAATGGTTTCCTACTCTATTTGTTCTTTTGTGATTGAATAACCTCACTCAGCATAATGTCCTCCAGGCTCATCCATGTTATAAGGTGTTTCTCATATTAATTATTCTTCAATGTGCAATATTCTATTCTGTTAGTTTAGGTAGGTCATGCTTTTCTAAAAATGTGTCCATTTCTTCTAAATTTTCAAAATTGTTGTAGTACAATTCTTCATTGTTGTTGTTGTTAATTGCCGTCGAGTCTATTCCGACCCATAGCGACCCTGTACAGGGTTTCCAAGGGTGTAAATCTTTACGGGAATAGAAAGTCTCATCTTTCTCCCGCGAAGCGGCAGGTAGTTTCAAACTGCTGACCTTAAAGTTTGCAGCCTGATTCGTAACCACTACGCTATCAGAGCTATATTCTGTTATTATTCTATTTCCATTGGTCCTGTTGTGACATCACACACAACATTTATTGTGAACGTTATTTGAATCTTCTATTTTGGTTAGATTTGTCAATCGCTTGTCAATTTTATCAATCCTTTGAAAGAACCAACTCCTTTTATTGTTGATTCCGTCTACTGTTTTTCTGTTTTCTAATTCACTTTATTTCTGCTATAATCTTTATTATTTCTTCTCTTTGGGTAACTGTGGGCTTACTATGCTGTTCTTTTTCTAACTGTTGGAGATATTGGGCAAATGTATTGATTTTGGTTCTTCCTTTTGTTTTGAATATGTGCGATTATTACTATGAATTGCTCTCTTAGCACTGCTTTGCTATGCCCCAAAAGTTTTTGTATGTTGAGTTTTCATTCTCATTTTATTCAAGGAATTTTTATTTCATATTTTATTTATTCTATTTCCCAGTAGCTTTTAGGCAGAGTGCTATTCAGTTTCTATGTATTTTTTTTCCCCCATGATATTCCTATTATTGATTTCAAATTTTATAGCATTGTGATCTGAAAAAATGTTTTGCAGCATTTTGATGTTTTAAAATTCATTAAAGTTTGCTTTGTGGATTAACACATGGTCTATTTGGAGAATGTTCCATGTGCACTGGAAAAGAATTTGTATTGTGAGGTTGTTAGGTTAAGTGCTCTGTATAAGTCTATGAAGTCAGTTTGGCTGATTGTGTTTAGTTCTTGTATTTGTTGAGTTTCTTTCTCGTTGTTCTGTCTTTCATTGAAAGTTATGTATTAAAATCTCCTATAATTATTATTATAGGAGCTCTGGTAAAGTAGTGGTTACGAATGGGGCTGCTAATCTCACTGTCAGCTGTTCGAAAC
>NW_006408645.1:9331572-9333423 GCF_000296735.1 Chrysochloris asiatica
TTTGATTTATATATTTTAAGGTTCTTTCAGTAGGAGCATAGAAAAGTATTATGGTTAAGTACTCTTATTCAATTGACCCTTCAATCATAAGACAATGTCATACTTTGTCTCTTATGCTGGTTTCTGCCTTAAAGTCCATTTTATTACAAATTAATATTGCCACTCCTGCTTGATTTGATTATCATTAGCTTGATATAGTTTCCTCCAATCCTTTGATTTTTAATCTATTGAAATTCAATGCAATTACTGATAGATGTGATCTGATTACTTTTGTTTTGTGTGTGTGTGAGAGTGTGAATGGGTGAGTGGTACAGCTGGTTTCTTTGTTCAACGTAATTTTCTGTTGTGCTGTTTATTTTGTTTATTTATTTATTTTTTGTTTGTCAATTTCTTTATTTCTATTGTTTTAATGCTCACTAAATTTTTATGGTTTTCCCTTTTCTTGATTTAATGTGAAGGCATAATAATTTTCTTTCAGGTTACCTTTTAATATACTAATTTCTTCCACAGTTTAAAATAGTCTATTGTATCTTGAAATCTAGACTTACTCACCATTTGGATGTTCTGTAACTACACTTTTCCCTTTTTTTTTTTGTTTTATAGTTACCTTCATTTTAAATTGATTATCTCTGGTTCCCTATTTTCAGATTTTAGGTTTTACTTTAGAAATTTCAATATATGGATGAAATTAGGAGTAGTGTTGCCATATATATGAGTCTCTGGTTACTGTCTGCTGCTGTTGGTTCTCAGTCCAAAGGACTCCCTTAAGTATATCTTGTAAATATGGCCTGGTTATTACAAATTAATTTCTGTTTATCTAGAAATGTTCTAGTCTTTCTATCGTTGGTGGATATAATTTAATTTTTGCTGGGTATATGATTCTTGGTTGACTATTTTCTTTTGGAGTTTTGTAAATGTCTACTTATTGCATTCTTGCTTACAGGATTTCTACTGAGAAACCAAAGCTTACTTTTTATTGTTTCTCCTTTGTAGGTAACTTTTCATTTTTTAAGAGATGCCCTCAGAATTCTTTTCTTGCCATCGATTTTAGAGCGGTTGATTCTACTATGTCTTGGTGGTTTTCTTTTGGGGTCTATCCTGCTTGGTGTTCATTCAGTATCTTAAATGTTTATCATCTCATCTTTCACAGTGTTAAAGAAGTTTTCTTCTAACATCCCTTTTACTATCTTTTCTGTGCTTTTTTTTTTTTTTTGTCTCTTCCTGTTTTGAAAATTCAATCATGTGTACATTATTCCTCTTCATGTTGTCCCACATGAATCTTAGGTTTCTTTCAGATTTTTCATTCTTTTTTCTGATTATTCTTCTAGCTTATTAGTATTGATAGATTTATCTTCAATTTCATTAATTTGGCTTCCATTGTTTCAAATCAATTCCTTTGCCTGTTCAAAATATTGTCCATTTCTGAAATCTTACTAGTAATCTTCAGAATTTCTATTTGTAAGTTTTTGATTGTCTCTAACTCTTTATCTATTTTATTTGTTTGTTCCTGTAATGTTTTCCTGAATTCATCCTTGTTTTCATTAAATTTTCTGTCAGTCATTTTGGAGGTACCTAAATATCATTCTTTTGGATTATTTGTCAGGTAGATGCAATGCCTTTTTCCCTCAAAAAATATTTTCTAGGAGGAACAAACAGGATGGTAGATCGGGTGGAAGTGCAGTAAGGAGCTCCATCAGCAACAACACAGAATACAGAACCAAGCAGGCTCAGGGATGGCCCCAGAACTCTGAACCACATATAAAGGAATATTTAGAAGGTTGAAAGGCTTATAGCTAGGGGAATTTGTAGCAGAAGCAAGAAATCCATTGCTTTCTAATTCAAGATGCTCAG
>NW_006408645.1:9341240-9342604 GCF_000296735.1 Chrysochloris asiatica
AAAGATTTAAAAAATTGAGGACAATAAATGCTGGTGAGGATGTGGAGAGACTGGGATGTTCCTGCATTGCTGATGGGATTGTAAAATGGTCCAACCACTCTGGAAAGCAACATGGTGTTTCCTCAGAAATTTGGAAATAGAAATACCTTATGATCCAGCGATTCCTCTACTTAGTATTTACCCACAAGAAATGAGAGCCATAAACGAGTAGATATATGCTCACCAATATTCAGAGCAGCACCATTTACAGTAGCAAAAAGATGGTGACAGCCTAAGTGTCCATCAACGGAATAATGGACAAACAAACTTGGTACATACACACAATGGAATATTATGCTACCTTGAAGAACAACAAGGAAGCTGTAAGCTATGAGTCTTGAGGACATTACGTTGAGTGAAATTAGTCAGTCACAAAAGGAGAAATACTGCATATGACCACTACTGTAAAAGACCAAGAAAAAGAACCCATACTAAAGGGGCGTAGGGGGATTCTTTGCTGGTTACCAAGATGTGGAGGGTGGGCTGAGGGGTGGAGTACAAGGTAGGGAATAGACACAGGATAGTTTGGGTGCTAGGGAGTGGGGCGATACAAAAGAAGGGGGAGAAGAATGTAATAACCAGGTGGATGGGAAAGCAAAGCAATTAGGCAAGTTTGCATGGGCTAAGTGGGACAGAGGTAAATAAAGATGTATGCACAACATTGGAACAACAGGTCTCTGCAATAAGGGATTGACACATGGTTGGAATGGGCAAAAGGGGGGGAAATAATGTTAAGAAGCTTGGCTGTCTTTTGAATCTTAGTTTCCCTGGTATACCATTATAAAATAGACACTTGAGGGGTAGAGAAAGGAATAGACAGAAATAGCACCATAGAAAGTTTTAAGTCCGTCTTATGCCTATAACTGATTGGAATACCTAAAATGGGGCTAGAACTTGTCCAGTAATGGAAGCTTCCTGCAGAGCCTCTGCATTACATAAGACCATAGGTGGAATACTGAGCCTCATTCAGAATCTTCTGAGGTGGGAAATTTCCACTTGAAAGGACAAGCAGACAAACCTAGAGTGACTAAAAGAATAGAACATACTTATTGAAAGAAATACCAACAGGAAAAATGAAAAAAATAATAACAGCAGTCTGACTGATTACTACAAGAACAAGCAAATTGCTCGCCCAGGAGACATCAAGGCAAGTGGTTGGTCTCCTCAGGGCAAACCCCCTCCAAGACTAAGTCTCAATGGGAATACAGGAGCAGACATGTGCTCTGATGGTGACCACGTTCATCACCAATAAGGGGAAGTGAGGGAAAAACAGCAATGAAGCTGTGACCTAAGCCCTACAACATTCAATAGACTCCTGTGAACCC
>NW_006408645.1:9343804-9362307 GCF_000296735.1 Chrysochloris asiatica
AAAGAAAGAAAGAAAGAAAGGGAGCGGAAGATGATGAAGAAATAATAAACAAACAAAAACAATGAAAGGAAAATACCAGGGTAGGTGCCAGACCCAGAGAGGAGAAAATTCTTTGATATGGCTCCCTTTGATATGGCTCCAACTTCCTGGGGAGCAACTGCTTCCCTGGAGTGTATGCAGGTGGGGTCTAGCCACACATCTGCTCATCAGGGAAATATACGGTACACGAAAAAATTTAGCACCTTTCTCTCCACCCATCAGCGGTATCTGCATCACCTAACACCTTCTTGCCTTCAAACTCATCCGCAAAAGTTCAAAATCGTCATGCTATGCATGACTGGCTGACATAAATCTCCAGTCTCCTTTCTTACACTGCCCTCCATACCTGCTCATGTGTCTGTTCAGCTGCTTCTCCTAGTGAATATTAGTCCAGGGCTTGCCAGGACCAGCTCTACAGATCTGTAGCATGGTCCACCCTAATGGGTTAATAGAGATAGCTACATCCTTATTTAATGGGATTTACATCAAGGGAGCTCATCTCTGTGTAGCTCTGAATGCTGGACAAGTGGGAGCTTCCTTGGAGATGTATACAAGTAGGGGCTGACCTCATCTCTGGTCACCAGAGTAGTGTGGAGAACAAGAAAAAAATATATATATTTATCTCTTTGAGCTCCCAGTATGTTTGTGCAACACCAATATGTTTTCTTATCTCTGAAGTCACCCACAAAAGCTTAAGAAGGTCACATCACATCTGGTGTGGTAGAACAGGTCACCAGTCTGTCTACTTTTTTTCTTTTTTTTGTCACATCTGTTCATCTTCCTCTCCTAGTAAGGATTCAATCCACTTTTCATCTGCATCTGTTTCATTTGATTTCCTATATCTTTGTTGTACAGGGTTGTATAGCTTTTCTGCCTAGTTGCTATCTTGTCATCTCCTCTTCTTCAGTCTCATTCAATTCAAGGAATTTTTCAAATTTCAATTATCATTTCTTCTAGTACAAAATAGGTTTTATGCAGGTTCTCATTCAATTTCCAAGTATTTGTTTTTTTCCCCCTGAATTTTCCTATGGTTGATTTCTAATTTCATAACAATGGATCTGAAAAGATACTTTGTAGTATTTTGATGTTTTTTAATTTTTTTGAGGCTTGCTTTGTGTCCTGACATTTGGTCTATTCTGAATAATGTTCTATGTGCACTGGTAAAGAATATGTATTGGGTTGTTGTTGGGTTGAGTGCTTTAGAAGTCTATGGGGTCAAGTTGGTTGTGTTGCTTAGTTCTTCTTGTATTTGTTGAGTTTTTTTCTAGTTGAAAGTGGTTATTAAAATCTCCTACAATTATTTCAGAGTTCTCTATTTCTCTCTTCAATTCTATTAGAGTTTGATGTATGTATTTTGAGGCTCTTTCATTGGAAGCATAGCTATTCATTATGGTTATATGTCTTCCTTTATTTATGAGATAATGTCTTCCTTTGTCTCTTATGCTGGTTTTTGCCTTAAAATTTATTTCATCAAAAATTATTATTACCAGTCCTTCTCATTTTTTATCACTGTTAGCTTGCTATATTTTTTCTCCATTCTTTGATTTTCAGTCTATTTTTGTCTTTGTATTAAGGCATGTATCTTTGTAGATAGCATTTAGGAGGATCCTGTTTTCTTATCTATTCTGCTACTCTGTCAGTGTAATTGTCACTTGAATTGATATGAGTTGATTGCTGTCATTTTGCTGAATCTGTTTTGTATGGTGGTGCTGTTTTCTTATTGTTGTTTGTTGTTGATAAGTGCCATCAAGTCAATTCTGACCCCTACTGAACCTGTGTACGGTTTCTGAGGAGCAACTGATGGGTTTGGACAACAGACCTTATTCAAAGACCAGTGCTAATCCTACCCAGGAGTCCTGAATTCCTGGTTCCTTAGTTCCACAGAATTTTCTGTGCTGAGTTTATTTTGTTTGTGTGTTTTCTTGTCAATTTCTTCTCAAGTTTGTTAATTTCTTCACTGCTGTTGCTTTAATGTTTACTAAATCTTTATGGTTTTCCTTTTTATTTTTTTGATGTGAAGGTGTATTCATTTTTTTATGAGTATCCTGTAATTTGTTAATTTCCTCCCCAGTTTAAAACAGTGTGTTTTATCTTGAAATCTACTTTGACTTCACCATTTGGCTGTTGTGTAATTATACTTTTCCCTCTTTTAGCTTTGTAGTTGTCTTCATTATAAATGTATGTCACTGGTTCCCTAATTTTAATCTTGTAGGTTTGTTTCATTTTGAATATTTCTATATCTGGCATCTGTGTCTGTTTCATTTGGTTTTTCATATTTTTGTTGTAGAGGGTTTGTGTAGTGTTTCTGCCTAGTTTTCCATCTTGCCCCCTCTTTTGTTCACAGGGTTTCCAATGACTAGGGTTTACTTTAGTTTTGTTTTGTTTTTTAAGTAGATTGCCATGTATTCCAAGGCATCTCTAATGGACTTGAACTACTAAATATTTAATTAGTAAAACCAAAAAAAAAAAAAAAAAGAATGACCGACATCAAGTTGATTCTGATTTGTTCTTGTTGTTGTTAAGTACTATAAAGTCAGTTCTGATTCATAGCGACCTGATGTAGAGCTTCTAGTGAGCTGCTGTTGAGTTTGAATCACTGACCTAGCAGTTCAAGTCGACCTTACAGTCCAGTGCTTATCCTTGAGCACCACACCAGGATTCTGAAGCATAACAGCCTTATACAGTGTTTCTAAAACTAAATCTTTATGGGACCAGATAACCTCATCTTTCTCCCTCATACCTGCTGGTGGTTTTGAACAATCAACCTAGCAACCTAATACCTAGCCCACAGCACCACCAGGGTTCCAAATAGCAGAAGAGGACCCCACATACAAGCTGGGCCAATCCAGTCCCAAATTTAGAGTGGACCCCATAAGCTGCAGGTAGTTTTCTTTGAGTGCCAATTCTTGAGCTAGCAATCCAGACAGGTCTAAAGCAGCCTCACTTCACTATGTACTGAGCTTTGGAGAAACAAACACTAAGAAAAGAGAAAGACTAAAGCAGGTGCCTAAAGATTATAACATTTCCTAGAGAAACTGAACAGTGTATAAGGAAGACCGTAGAAGAATTGATGCCTTTGAGTTATGGTGTTGGAGAAGAATACTGAAAGTTCCATACACTCCCAAAAGAACCAATAGATCCATTTTGGAAGAAGTGCAACCAGAGGACTCCTTAGAGGCCAAGAAGGCCAAACTTCATCTCTCATACTTCAGACATATTGTCAGAAGGGACCAGTTGCTGTAGAAGGATATCATGTTTGGTAAGGTGGAGGGTCAGAGAAAAAGAGGAAGACCCCCAATGAGATGGATTGGCCAAGTGGCAGCATCAGTGGTCTCAAGCATGGCAACAGTAGTGAGGCTGGCCCAGGATCAGGCAGTGTTTCATTCTGCTGTGCATAATGTCGTTTTGGGTCAGTACTGACTCAATGGCACGTAACAACAACAGCAATAGAGAAACATATAGTGAGTTGCTGTCTTGGCATCTTCTGTCCTAGGTTCTGGAAAATTCTCTCCTGTTCCCTTCTGTCATAAAGAAACTTGCTTGAATGGATTTCTCCTGTGAATAACACTATTTGATTAAGACAACCTTCCAGAGAAAGTTTCTGCAAAGTTACTGGAGATGACTCTTTAGGTAGATCAACAGTGATGCATGCTCAGCCCGAAACAAGGCAGATGGTCAATAAATGATTATTGGTTGAAGAATTACAGGAATGAAACGCTGGCCCAAAGGGTCCTTTTGGGATACCCAAGAGTCTTCCTTTACATGCTTGATATCCACAGCTACAAGGGAAGTGTTCACATAGGTCCATCCCTAGCTTGGATTCTCTGCTTCAGACTTGTTCCAGTAATCTTTGAGCACCTGTTTTCTTTGGCAGCTTGTGGTTCACTCCACCATTCCCCTGGATATTAGAGTTCTTCCATGTTCTCAGTCTCTATGAGTGATGGATTTTGTGACAAGAAAAATGTTCAGTGATCTCTTGAGTCCCATCAGCAGTCAGAATTGTAAGAATTGAAGCACCAAATCAAGCACAGACATCCCACTAGTGAAGATTTAGCTCCTGTTTAGCAGGAACAGGATTCACAAGTAGTTTGGAAATGAGGTCAAACCCATTTATTTCCAGATGGTCCTAGACAACCAAAAAATGCAAAGGGTAATGGAAAATTTTAAATCAGCATATGATTGTTCATCACATCTAACTGGCAGCTTGACTCCTGAAAAACTCGGATTCCTGTAGTTAACCATATAGTTGTTCTATATATCTGGAATTTATTTTTCTAAGTAATAACGATTCTTGTTCAGGGCTTTAAAAACCAGAACTCTATCCAAGTTTATCACTCCTTCCCCAATGATGTAAAGACAATTCATTTGTATACTTATTGTAGCATTACTTTTTCTTCCTTATAATATTCCTTAATATACTTTTTGGACACAGGAATGGAGTAGTGAGCAAAACAAAGTCCTCCAACTCTCATGGAATATATATTCTAGTGGGGTAGGAAATAAAGACAATAAGCAAACAAACAAAAAGAAATGAATGTATAAAATATCAAAAACACTGATTAGAGAGAAATAAAATTCAGATGAAAGAGATGCAGTTCCAGGGGCAGAGGGGATTTCTATGTTCTATGTTATTGTTATTAAGCACCGTAGAGTGGGTTCTGACTCACAGCAACCCAGTATATGGTTTCCAAGAGCTACCGGTGAGCTTGAACCGCCAACCTTGCAGTTTAAACCAACTTTGCAGTCCAGCGCATTAACCCACAGCACCAAACAGATACTCAGAAAGATCTCATTGAGCTGGTGGCATTTGAGGAGAAACCTAAAGCAAATATGGAAGCAAACCTTGCATATATCTGGAGAAGAAACATTCTGCAAAAGATGCTTGTTACATTTTAGGAAGAGGAAGGAGACCAATGTCTCTGGTGTGGAGTAAGTGATGGGAAGATGTCAGAGAACAACAACAAAAAACAAAACAACGAATTCACTGCCACTGAGTCAATTCCTAACGGACTGAGTAGAACTACACTTTAAAGTTTCTGTAGCTATAACCTTTACAAAAGCAGGTTGCTTCATCTTTCTCCCAAAGAGTGGTTGGGTGGTTTGAACCCTAGATCTTGTGGTTCGCAGCACAACATTTAACCCATTGCAGCACTAGTTCCTTTTTGAGGTCAAAGAAGTATATGTAAATACTTTCTCCTAGACTGTGAGTTCTAAAATAAAGGACCACATCTAATTTGTTCTCATACCCTCCCAGCGCTTAGCACACCTGACACATGAGTACAGCACTGGATTCCAAAACACAGATCAGCAGTTCAAACCTACCAGCTGCTCCTTGGAAGCCCTATACAGGGTCACTGAGTCAGAACCGACTCAATGGCACTTAAACAATAACAAGATAGTTATGAATAAGGAGTCCTGATCGCAGAGTGGATTATGAACTGCCTGCTAACCACATAGTCGGTAGTTCTAATATAGTAGTCACTCCCTGGAAGAAAGATGAATCTTTCTGCTCCTGTAAAGATTTACAGCCTAAGAAGCCTTACGCAAGGTTGCTATGAGCCCAACTTGGTGTCACACAATGCCCACAACCACCACAGTTATGAGGGAATGCATGGTTTACTTATGCTTTATATCACTGATAGCAGATTCTTTTTGTTATTATGAAGTAAAGACAATAAATTTAACTTTTGTTTCCGTAAGTACATGGGTGTTTGAAGTACAGGATGCCTCGTTCCTTTTATTCCTTATGCTGCATTGTGTTTTAGCATACAGTCCCAGCACCCACCATAGCAATAAAAGTGGTACCTCTTAATTGCCCATACTTAGAATGCAAAATGCAAACACATAATCACAAACATAGGAACAGCTGAATCTAGAGACTCCAAAAACCCTTTATGACTAGTTGCCAAATAGTTTCGCTATTTGCCAAAATATCTTTCCCTTTATTTCAACCCTTCTGAATTAGAAGAGAAATGTAATTAAAGTCATGATTTTTCACTACTGAAACTAACAGTTTCTGCTGTCTAAGAAAAAAGGAAAGCCTCCAAAAGATATTTGCAGCTATTTTAGCCCTCGAGAGCAAGGAAAGATCTCCAAGTCATCCAGAATCAGGGTACTTGGAAGTTGACCACGTGTGTAGGTTGGAGTCTGGCTAGTAATTAAGCTATTGTCTCTGATCTCCACCCACACGTCTGTTCCCTGTCTTATGATTCTGAAAGTGAACTTCACAGATATAATTTCACTTTTGCCATCTGGCATCATTTCAGGGTATGTCAGTAAAGGGTGTTAGAGAAGACTGGAAGGCTGAATGAAGAAGGAATTTGTTGTGTTATTTGCTTCCTTTTCTTGTCAATGTTACCTCCACAGTGGTTCTTCCCCCTAGCTGCCACAGTTGGTTCCAGTTTTGAACTGGACCATGTCTTATTGTCACATATTCCCAGAACTTACTTCATTGGGTTCCCCTTATAGACACCAGCACCAGCCAGGTGGCAGTTCTGCTTCATGGTCCAGGTGTCATCTCTGTGGGCCTCTTCATGTAAGCTTCTAGGTTCTAAAAATCCTAACCTCTTCCATGTGTTCCTTCTAACTGCCCTACAGTACCTTCTTCCTCTGGTTGCTATCTCTTTCTAGAGTTGTTGTTGTTGTTATGTGCCGTGGAGTTGGTTCCAACTCATACTGACCCTGTACAGGGTTTCGGAGGCTGTAAATCTTTACGGGAGCAAAATACCTCATCTTTCTCCTGAGGAGCAGCTGGTAGTTTCCAACTGCTGTCTTTTAGGTTCCCAGACTGATTAGTAACCACTACGCTACCAGAGCTCCTTCTTTCTAGAGTTATAGCCCTCAAGCTCCAGTAGCATAGTGGTTATGAATTGGGCTGCAAACCTTCAGGCCAGCAGTTTGAAACTATCAGCCACTCCATGGGAGAAAGATGAGGCGTTCTGCTCCTGTAAAGATTTACAGCCTCGGAAACCCTGTACAGGGTCACTATGGGTAGGAACCAACCTGACGGCACTTAACAACAATAACAACAAATACTTGTTTAATCAATTCAATTTCTCTTTCTTAAATTCTATCTGTTAAAATAAAACTACAAAACACTATTACAAGAAACCATAAGACACCTACATAAATGGAAAAACATACCATGCTCATGAATAGGAAGATGTAATACTGTGAAAACGTTACTATTACCCTAATTTATTTTCAGATAAATGTAATCCTGATCCAGATTCCATTATAATTTCTTAAGGTGATGAAAAACTTATCATCTCCTTGAAACACACTACTAAAGAAAACGAGCAAAGTAGGAGGCTTCCATATCTGAAAACCTACTTACTATACAAAGGAGCTCTGGTAGCGTAGTGGTTACGAATCGGGCTGCGAACCTTAAGGTCAGCGGTTCGAAACTACCAGCCGCTCCGCGGGAGAAAGATGAGGCTTTCTACTCCCGTAAAGATTTACACCCTCGGAAACCCTGTACAGGGTCGCTATGGGTCGGAACCGACTCGACGGCACTTAACAACAACAACAATACAACCATAGTACTTAAAACTATGTATTGTATTGGCACAATAACAGGCATGTAAACTGTTGTGTGTAGATATATGCACATCCATGTTCATTGCAACGTTATTCATAACACCAAATTGTACAATCAACATAAATGCCCATCACTGAACGAACAGATAAACAAACTATGGTACATATTAACAATGGGTGTGTCCTGTATCAACTTTTATCTTACAAGAGACAAAAACAAAGAGGAGGGAGCAGAGAGAAATGGACCTACCACCATCAAGAAAGAAGAGTCCAGAGCAGAGCAGTTTCTTAGGACTGGGGGTCCATGAGTTAGAACCAGGAGACACAGAAAGAGAAAGCCTTGCCCTCCAGTCAGCACTCTGAATTCTGCCAACCAGAATCATGAGAAAATAAACGTATATTGGTTAAAGTCATCCACTTGTGGTTTTTCTGCTATAGCAGCACTAGATGACTGAGCATCAGTACATATGTTATATATAATAGTATAGCTATCTCCTCGTGCTCTAGGAGCATGTATTCTCCAGGTCAATGAAACTTCAACTCTTCTCTCTTAAGATGTGTTTTGCAACATGAGTTATTTACTCTACTGTGGCTTCACTTTGTGCCATTTATTTTGTTATAGAAGGATAATTTTGACTCACAGCTGACAAAAGCTGAGTGTGTGATAACACTAGATCTGCTACAACAAAAGAGAGGAAGAATTTTAAATCACCAGTTCTGGTGTAGTGCTATAGGATAAGTATTGAACCACAAGACTGGTTTGAACTAGAAGGTGGGCAGTTCAAACTCAATAGTTGCACCTTAGAAACCCTATACAATGACACTGTGAGTCAGAACAGACTCAGTGGCACTTAACAACAACAAAAATTGGACAGCGGCAAATAACAGCTCCAAGAAAATGTTGGCAGATAAAGTAGGTAAATATGAGCAGCAATTGGGCAATAGCGGAAGTCTTTGGTTGAATATCAGGAAGTTTATTGTATATACCATTGCAGTCTTGAAGGATAGTGTGAACAACTTCTCAAAGAAACTGGCTGAAGAGCATCATGACCTCAGGGGAAGAACATATCAATGATTGGTTGGTTGCTTATATGCTGTGGAGTCAGTTCTGACTCATAGCAACCCTGTACAGGGTTTTCGAGGTTGTAAATCTTTATGGGAGCAGAAAGCCTCATCTTTCTCCCGCGGAAAAACTGATAGTTTCGAACTGCTGACCTTGCAGTTCACAGCCCAATTCATAACCACTATGCTACCGGATGCTGGTAATTCATATCTATACAAATCCCATTATAACCCTTCCCCTGAAACATTTATACACAAACACAAAGATATGCTCATTCATGCTCCTATTCCAAGGAATTCCATACTATTATATCATGGAATATTCAGATATAAATAAAGTCAATGAAATCTCAAGTACATTCCACTGTACGTTAGTTCCTTTGGGGGCAGAAATAGATGTACTATGAATCAGAGGCTCAATGTGTAAAACTTTGAGAAATGCTAGACTGAGCAAAGACAGTTTTATTTACTGCAACATTTAATTCCAAATAGATAGTTATAAAATGCAGTCAGGCCTTCAGAACACATTTGATTCCTCGTTTCATTCATCTACTGCATCCAATCAGATATTTAAACTCCCTTTCACCACTTCCTGTCTCTTCCTTTCTCCCCCACTGTCATCACCGTAGCCTAAGCCCTCATCTCATACCTGTTAGCCTCCTACCTGGCTGCATTGCCTTTTTCCTTACCCCCCAATTCTGGCCTCTATACCGGAGGTTTGAAAATTAACAGATCCAGCCAGTTGTCTGTTACTTTATGACAAACAAAGATTTTCCACTTTTGTGTGGTTGCCCAAAACAAAAATCCACTGCTGTTGAGTCATTTAAGACTCATGTTGTTGTTGTTAAGTGCTGTCAAGTTGATTCTAACCCATAACGATCCTGTGTAGGGTTTCCAAAGAGCAGCTGCTGAGCTTGAACCACTGACCTTGCAGTTCAAATGACTTTGCAGTCTGATGCATTAGCCCACAGCACCACACCAGACTCATAATGACCCTAAATATAAGACAGAGCAGAATTACTTCCCAGAGTTTCCAAGGCTGCAAATCTACAAAAGCAGATTGCCTCATCTTTCTCCCACAGAGCAGCTGGTGGGTTCAAAGCACTGACCTTTTGGTTAACAGACCAATGCTTAACCCACTATGCCACCAGGGCTCCTTTTGTATGGACACATTTGTTTTTTCTGCTTTCCAAGCACTCTTTTAAAAAAATAAAAATAAAAAAATTATTGTTTTAGGTGAAAATCAGCATAGCAAATTTGTTTCCCATTCATACACAGATTGCTCCTTGACATTGGTTGCTATCCCATCAGTGTCTCAGAATTCTCCCATTTCTTCCCTGCCTTCCCTAGTTGCCCAGCCCAGTCTTGCCTTCTCATCTTTGCTTTTGGGAAAATGTTGCTTATTTGACATCATTTAGTCGATGTGATAACATTTCAAATGGCTATGTAAGTACCTACATAATAGCCTTAATTTTGATTCTTGGCCTACAAAGTCTAAATTATTTACTATTTGATCCTCTAAGAAAAAGTTTGCTGACCCTAAGTTTCATATTCCTATCAGATGCACTTACCCTAAATAACCTATATTATTTTTTCAGAAGCCATAATAGGTCTTACTTATTTAGCCTGAATATTTAGTGGTGGTGATGTGCCATGGAGTCAGTTCCAACTCATAGCAACCCTGCAAAGGTTTCCCTAGACTGTAAATCTTCATGAGAGCAGAAAGTCTCAGCCTTCTCTCATGAAATGGTTGGTAGTTTTGAACTGCTGGCCTTGAGGGTGGCAGCCCGACTTGTCACCAGTACACTACTAGAGCTCCTTGAATATTTGTTGTTGTTGTTAAGTGCCGTGGAGTCAGTTCTGACTCATAGTGACCCTGCACAGGGTTTCCAAGGCTATAAATCTTTACAGGAGCAGAATGCCTAATCCTTCTTTAGCGGAAGCGCTGGTAGTTTCAAACTGCTGACCTTCAGGTTAGCAGCCCAATTCGTAACCACTATGCTACCAGAGCTCCTTTTCCTTGAATGTTTAGTAAAGTATAAACAAAAGAAAATTTTCTCATAAAACACTTTCACTCACCAAATGGGAAGGTGAGGTTCTCATTTTAGATTTTGACCAAAAGGAAATCCTTGTCACCTACTGACTCTGATACAGAATCAGGGGCTGCTGAAAGTTGTTCTGGGATTTCAACAATATTCACCAGTGAGAAACAGTTTTAATTCTCCTGGATTCCATATTTCTGGGGTCCTTAGAGTTGGGGTGACACACTCAGACCATTGCCCTAAGGTGGTCTTTTGAATCTTGGTCCTTAAGCAGACAGGTCTCCTAAGTTAAACAACTGTTTTTGCTGTGTGCTGTCAAATTGACTGTAACTTATAGGTAGAGAAAAAGTACCTCACAGAGTTTCTTCGGCTGTCATCTTTATGGGAGCAAGTCACCACGTCTGTTCTCCCACAAGCCACTGGTGGTCTCCAACTGCCAACCTTTCTGTTCACTGTCAAACATTTCACTCCAACCATTGTTGTTGTTGTTGTTGTTGTTATGTGCCGTCGAGTCGGTTCCAACCCATAGCGACCCTGTACAGGGTTTCCGAGGGTGTAAATCTTTACAGGAGTAGAAAGCCTCATCTTTCTCCTGCAGAGCGGCTGGTAGTTTCGAACCGCTGACCTTAAGGTTCGCAGCCCAATTCGTAACCACTACACTACCAAAGCTCCTTCACTCCAACCATAGTCTTGTTAATTATTAGTAAAGTCTGTTTAGCCTGGGCATTGTGCTCTTTTGAAGAGATCAGTCAATGTCAAGAAACAAACTCCAGGTCAGGCTGGAAGCTGTGGTAGGGAAAATCATTATTATAATCTTCCGACTCTTTTCCGTGGTAATGCCAGTCAGACTGCATATAAGATTTTTAGGAAGTTCTCTAATCTTTGGAACACTTTTGATTCCCTGTTTGAACTGATTTGCAAGTCATATATTATAGAAACTTCAATTCATTTCTATTATTGGCTTAATATGATTTTTGCTTTAACATTAGACAGTGTTCAAACGGAAAGAAGGAAAAGTGCATCTATTCCCTGGTTGCTCAATGGAAAGACTACAGCCCAAGCCACCTAGAGTGGTGATTTGGAATCAGGTCCTCAGCTGATCCTGGCACCAATCTGAAGTTTAGGAAAGAGTATCATCTGCTCCCTTGCAATGGGATTTCTTCCCGGGAAGCTGGGAAGGTCCCCAGGCTGAAATCCCTTTAGTTACTTCCACAATGAGCAAACCCCTCAAGAAAGAAAGCCAGGCCATATAAACGCATGCATCCATAAGACCAATGCCTACTGTCAGACACTGTGAAGTGATGCTTTGTTACAAAGTAAAAACCAAAAAACCAAACCCTCACCTTCAAGTGGATTCCAACTTGTGGCTCTCTCACACAACAGAGTAGAACTGTTTCATGGGGTTTTCTTAGGTGTAGTCTTTATGGAAGAGGGGAAGTAGGCCCTTCTTCTGAGGTGCCACAGGGGGAGTTCAAGTGCCAAACTCTTGATTAGTAGTCTATCACAAACCCAGGGACATGTCAGGAAATGAAGGGTGGAGAAAACTACAGGACTTTACTTGTTGGAAGGAGTCATCAGAAAGAAGAAATCAGAAGAAAAAGAATGAACTTCCGCCAAATGACTGTTATTGGTAGGTCCGAAATCCACGGGCCCCAGACAGGGTTGCTATGGCACTTAACAACAATAAACTTTGTTATGCATCAATTCGGACCCACAGTGACCCTGTATAGGGTTTCCAAGGAGCAGCTGGTGAGCTTGAACCACCAACCTTGCAGTTCAAATGACTTTGCAGTCTGCCACATTAGCCCACAGTGCCACACCAAATTCATGTTTATTTTCACTAACACTTACCTAAAATTCAGTATTTTCTTCATTTATTAATATAGGCTACAAAACCACATTGTGACTTAGTCAACAATAGGAATCACAGATAACTTCATGTAGTACAGTCTGACAGATAAATCAATATATTATTTATGTACTTCACTGCCTCAATATTATAGTAGTTATCATACCTTCAGTGTAATATTTTAATTTATAATCCTATAAAAATGGTATAGTGGCATCAGACCTCCTCTAAGTTCATGAGGAATAGAGAGAATCACCATCAACAGCAGCCCAAGGCTGATTGATCTGAGGGAAAGGTCAGATGTACCTCCACTCGCCAATGTTTTACCAATTCTGACACCAGCTCTTCTTCCCACAGCATCCTCTAATTTATCTGCTGGGCTCAATAATTCACTGCAATAGCCACACTCACAGACAATAATCAAGATTACAGGGTTGATTAAGAAAGTGGTGGTGGTGGTGGGCCGTGGACTCGGTCCCCAGTCATAGTGACCCTGCATAGGAATTCCGAGGCTGTAAATCTTTATGGATGCAGAAAGCCTCATCTTTCGGCCATGGAGCAGCTGATTGTTTTGAATGACTGACTTTGAGGCTAGCAGCCCAACTCATAACCGCTATGTAACGTATGCTACCAGAGTTCCTTGATTAAGAAAGTAGCAGGTTATAATTCAAGATCAGGATCGACTTGAAAGTAACAAGAATAACCCAGAACACAGTTCTTCAATCAGGATAACTTCTTTTTGGCTGTGCCCACAGACATGCCTGTCCCTCAGTCAGGCTTCTGCCCTGCTCAGGCAAATGTTATAGAGCTCTTTAGCTCCACCAATAAGTGCGTGGAGCTACTCCACTCCCCCAGCAAGTCTCCTTTCTGAGGTATTCAGCTCTCTCACACTGTGGGTTGGCATGCCCTCACTCCACGGGTCTGAAAATCCACCGTGCTCTCTGGAGTCAGTTTCCTAGTCTGTTACTGCAGTTTCTCTGCCATACTTGCCACCACTTATTGCTGTCTAGAGTCTTCTCCTGTATTACAACTCTCTCTGTCCTGGATCCAGGAGGGCATCAGCAGCACAGAGAACCAGAGTCTAAAAGACACACTCTACAGCTGGCTCTTCTTGATGGTATTAGCTTTGGGATTAGCTTTCCTTAAACCTGGTGGAATGGCAAAATGAACCAATTCCTTTTAACGGATTCCACACAACTTACTTGGTCTCTCATTCTTCAGACATATGATCAGAAGGAGACAGTCCCTGGAAAAGGACATTATGCTTGGTAAAGTGGAGAATTAGTGAAAAAGAGAAGACCCCAAAGAGATGGATCAGCACAATGGCAGCAACAATGAGCTCAAGTGTAACAATTGTGAAAATGGTACAGGACAGGGCAGCGTCTCATTCTTTTGTGCACTGGGTTGCTATGAGTTGGAGTCAACTCGATGGCACCGAACATCAACAGCACCTGCAAAGTTTCCATGCATCTATTTGCATGATGAACAGAATTCCAATCCCCTTGTTGTTAAGTTCCATCCAGTAAATTCTGACTCATGGCGACTCTGTATTGGGTTTCCAAGGAGCAGTTCATGGGTTTGAACCACCAACCTTGGGTCGAAACTGCCTTGATGGCACTTAGCATCAAAAACGTGCATGTGCAAGTTGGACAATGAATAAGGAAGACTGAAAAGAATTCATGCAGTCCAATGTGTAACCTATAGAGTCACATCACGACCCCATGTTGTTGCTAGTTGCCATCTAACTGGTTCTCACTCACAGCGACCGAATGCTCATCAGAATGAAACACAACCATATCCCGTACCATCATCAAAATTGCTGTCACATTTGAGCCCATTGTTGCTGCCACTGTGTCAATCCATCTTGTAAGGGTCTTTCTCTTTTTCACTGACCCTCCACTTTACCAGGGAGTATAGTATCTCTATAAGGTAAGCACTAGACTATGAACCACAAGATCAGTGGTTAAAATCTACCAGCTAACCAAAGAGAGAAAGATGAGGCTTTCTGTTGCTGCAAAGATTTACAGCCTCAAAAACCCTATGCAGGGTCACTATATATAAGTCAGAACTGACACGCCGATACTTAACAACAACAACAACAACCACTTTATAAAGCATGAAGTGCTTCTCCACTGATTTGTACTTCCTGACAATATATCCAAAGTATGAAAGATGAAGTCTTACCAACCTTGCTTCTAAAAGCATTTTGGCTATACTTCTTCCAATATAGATTTGTTTGTTCTTTTGGCAGCCCATAGTACTTTCAATATTCTTCTCCAACATCATAATTCAAATACATGAATTCTGCTTCAGTCTTCCTTATTCACTGTCCAACTTTTGCATGCATATAAGATGACTGAAAATACCGTGCCTTGGGTCAAATGCACATTAAGCCTCAAAGTGACATCAAGAAATCAAACAGCAAACTTACCCTTTTGGCCCAATTTTCAACCAAATGGTAGTTGGCTATATAGGAGAGAGAAAAACAATAATAAGATATGTGCACCATGAATGGTCAGCCATTCAATATCAAAAAGATAATGTATACCTAAGGACAAAGTTAAAGGAGCTCTGGTAGTATAGTTGTTTCGAATTGGGTTGCAAACCTTCAGGTCAGCAGTTCGAAACTACCAGCTGTTTCACGGGTGAAAGATGAGGCTTTCTGCTTCCATAGAGATTTATAGCCTCGGAAACCCTATACAGGGTCGCTATGAGTCAGAACTGACTCCACAGCACATAACCACCACCACCACTAAAGACAAAGTTAAGAAGGGTTGGGAAGGAGGGTGGAATGGAAATAGGAAACGCAGGGAGAAACTGGGTAACTGTAGTTACATGGAGGGGATTACAATCATTAAGAAGACACAAAATGTATGATTTGTTTAATGTAAAGCTGATAATCTCTGTAAACCTTTACTCAATTCATAATAAAAAGTTTCAAAGAAAAAAAGGAGGGGAAAGGTATTACATGGCATAAATCTGTTGCTAGAAATTCACTGATCCACAATTACATTAATAAAGAGGCATATTCTAACACAAATGTTTCTTTTAAACATTTTGATAATTGTATTTTAGTCAGTTTCATTTGTAATTTTATTTATTTTGTTTTATGAGAAATAATCCATAGGTTTTCAAAAGTGTTCCTGGCTTAAGATCCTCTGTGAAAGCATTTTAAATACGCTATCTATCCCATTTAGCCCTCAAAACAATTCTATGATAGGTTTTCCTCTTGATTTTCTGTGCATGTTTGCTGTTTTTGTTTTGTTTCTGTTTTTCTGACAAGACAAAGATAGACTTATTGCTTATTGTCAGAGAAAGAACACACCTCACAATCACAACAGTCCAGGATTAGTAGAAACAGCAGGAGCAGATTCTGAGGAGAGGGATTCAAAGGATAGGAGGTACAAATAGTCTACTAATGTTTTCTATTGAATAGTTAATGAATCTTTGGGACAGTTCCTCTATTGAATAATTAAACCATTTAGTTTGGCAGGACAACCCAAGAAATGCTACCGAAGACAATAGAATAGCAAAGTCCTGCTAATGTAGTCAGGAAGCTGTAGTTCCATTCTCAATGTCCAGGCTATGTGTTATGTTTCTCAGACATATGCTAGGTTTTTCTATACCCTTTTCACTGATGAGAAGACTGAACCTTGGGAAAGTTAAAATGTCAATCTCTAACTTACTGTGCTGTGTTCACTGATTGAAACCAAAACAAAAGTTCTATTGCTTTTGAGTTAGTCCTAACTCTGAGAGATCTCTGGGTGGTGCAAATAGCTTGCATCTAGTTAAAGGATGTGGGTTCAAAACCAACCAGCAGTGTCCTTTAAGAAAGGTCTAGGGATCTTCTTCCATAACGATGAGAGCTAAGAAAATCCTATGGGGCAAATTTACCCTGTAACACATGGGATTACATGAGTTTGTGTTCTTGGACCCCCAAAACAAAGTACCACAAACTGGGTGGCTTGTAAGCAAGGAAGAGTATTGTCACACAGTTCTGGAAGGTAGGAGTTTGAAATGAGAGTGCGTAAGGCCATGATCTGTCTGAAGACTTCAGAGGGAGATCCTTTCTTGTGTCTCTCAGTTTCTGGTAGCCCCAGACTTACAGCTGCATCTGTCTCTACCTCCCTGAACACATGCTATCTTCCTGTGTGCCTCACTCTATTCTCTTCTTTAATAAGGCTGCTATAGATAATGAATAGGACCCACACTAAGCTAGCGTGACCTCAAGCTGATAACATCTGCAAAGACTCTAGTTCTAAAGAAACTCACTTGCACCGATATTGCAGTTAGGATTTCAATGCATCTTTTGGGGGACACAATTCAATCCATGGCACTATCATTGCCTGGCAGAGCTGCTTAGTGACTCCTGATGGACCTGGTATCTAATTGTTCTTTCAAGTCGCTTCACCCTGCTGCTTGTCTGGGTCAGAATTAGGGGAAGGGGAAAGTACCCTAATAGTCTTCATCAGGCCCCAACTCTATGAAGGAGTCCTTCTAAGATTTTGCCTGAAAGAGATTTATAAAACAAGCCTTCAAAGATGGAAGAAACTGTCCTCTAACAAGCAGAGGGTACCTTTTAAGTATTGGAGTGGCTGAAGCAAAGCCTCTTGACACAAAAAATCTCCCTCCATAAGGCTGGTTTTTTATAGTTCAGTCCCTGCTAGAAATCCAATCAATTAGATATTTGTTTCCACTTATTCTGTTTTAACATGCAAGCAAGTATAGCAATTCCATCTGGCTTTGGGAAACAAGCCCAAAAGGCTTGAGGAATTAAACCATTTTCCTCAACTCGATTTTGACTCACGGAGACCTCAAGTGTTTCAGAGTAGAACTGTGCTCTACAGAGTTATTATAGCTGTGAACATACAGAAGTGCATTACTAGGCCTTTATTTTGCAGTACCTCTGCATGGGTTGGAACAGCATAGGTGCTGAGCACTTAAGTGTGCTACCATCCCATAAGTGAAGGAATGGAAATTCTTTCAAAGCACAAAAATGTTCATTATAATGAACTTTAATAATTTTTTTCAATATCCATTTATAATGAGGTACAATTTATATACATTACATGAACAGGTTTTAAATATGTTATTTGATTAATTTGCCAAATTAATATATCCTTCTGCTCTAATCACCCCACAATCAAGATATAGAACATTTCATTACCCCAGAATGTTCCTTCCTGTTTTCTTTGAGGATAATCCCCCACCTCTAGCCTCATGTAACACTGAGCTGTCATTTATAACCATAGATTCATTTTTCCTAGTCTAGAATATATATATAAATGAAATTACATAATATATAATTTTTAGGGCCTGGTTTCTTTCAGTCAAGATAATGTCTGTGAAATTTATCCATGCAGATTCATGGCTCAATAGTCCTTTTTTTTGCTCAGTACTATTCGGGTGAATGAATATACCAGAAATATTTATCCATACAGATACTAGTGGATTTTTTCACTGTTACTAGTTTTTTGATATTATGAATCAAGCTGTTATGAACATTCTCATACGATTCATTTGATAAATGTGTTTTGTTTTTCTTGGGTAAATACCTAAGGGTACAGTTGCTTGGTCATAGGCTAGCTGGTGGTACAATGGTTAAATACTTGACTATTAACTGAAAGGTTGGCTATTTGAATCCACCCACAGGAAGAAGTGGCAATCTGCTCCCATAAAGGTAACTACTTAGAGAACCATACGGGGAAGTTCTTCTCTGTCACACGAGGTCACTGAGTCAGAATTCATTCACCAGCACTTAACAACAAAAACAGCAGAAGTGAATGTCAACCTTACTGTCCAACATTTCCAACATGTTTATAGCATTTTTCTACTTCCACAGGCAATGTATGACCATTTTAATACATCTTCAACAACACTTAGCTTTATAAGTCTTTTTCAAATTTTTGCCATTCTAAGGAGCTCTGGTACTTAATAAAATATACAAAGATTTGGAACTAGAAAACCAAAAG
>NW_006408645.1:9366297-9370663 GCF_000296735.1 Chrysochloris asiatica
TTAGCCCACAGTGCCACACCAGGACTCCCTTATGTATAACTGTACCTAAAGACAAGGTCATTCAGACACATTTACTCAATAGATATGAAATGGACCATGTTGTCTCAAAAATATCCTATAGCTTGCTTTGGTTAGCTAGTTATTTTTTTCTTCATTCTTTGAAATAAATGTCAAACTTTCAAGTCGTGGATTATTCTTCTGTGATTTAATTAATTGGCCCAAGGATTTGGATTCTAACATGTTCTCTAGTTAACATGATATGATATATGGTACATAAACTCACACACATATGTATGTACAATAACTTACAAATATATTTTGTGGACTCATCTTAATTGTTAAAGAGAATGCAAGAGATATTCATATTGGAATCTTGGTAGTAAGATTCATATTCACTGAATAAAAAGGAATTCTCATTACTAAATAAACTGCTTAATGAAGAGTCAAGCACAAGATACATTTAACCATGAACACAAACTTTCACAACTTAAAATAAAACTTCACAATGGTCAGAGCTTTAGTAAAGAAGAAATTACAGAAAGAGACCAAGGTTAAAAAACACACACACACACAAAAGACTGAAAAATAAACATTTTAGAAATGGTGTTGTTACTAAAGATGACAAGGTCCAGAGTTTGCCTTAGAGCATGAAAACTGAAAAGATGAGATGATGATAAGCTATAATGGGAAGAAATGATCATTGGAACAATCATAAAAAAATCCCAGCGGGTAAGATGTTTGAAGATTCATGCAAGTAGATGTTGATGTTGCACTTAATATTTAGAGTTAAATACTGATTCTTGGTTCCCGATCTGCCTCTTTTAAGTTACATAAACATTTCTGTAAGTTTTAAAATGCCAACAACAATGTTGATGTTTGATGAGCTTCATCATCTTGATGGTAATGGGTAAAGCCCACAGCTCCATCTGTGCTTTGGCCCTTGGGTCTGTTGCTGCTGCTCCTCCACAATTCCTCTAGTATCACAGCTTTCTGTCCCTGAATCGACACACACAGATCTCAGGGTACAAAGGGCATAGTGCACTCCTGGCTCTTCTGTTTTGATGGCAGAGAGATTCCCCCATTCCTACTTCTGAGATGGTTCATTTTATACCCATGTTAGGGTTCCAAGTTTTTATAATTCACAATCAGACCTGTTAACAATCATCATTCACAAGTGAATCATATAATTTTACCAACACTCAGCATCTTCTCCCACCTTCTCTTACCCAGACCTATTAGGGGGGAAAAATTTGCTTGGTACCTTTACACCAAGTCTTTATACTAAGACTATAAACTTAAAAATGGTTACATGTAGGGAACAGCATCTGACTGTCTCTGATTTCACAAGGAGAAAGTAGAATCAAACTCAACATCAATCAACCCAAAGCTAATGCCTATGGGGTTGGAGTCACACATTCCTCCAAACTTTTACCTTCTCCACCAAATCTGATACCCACCATTCCTTCCATTATACTCTCTACTCAACTGGGTTCAGTAATTCATTGCAATGACTACACAGAACACAGACACCTTGTTCACAGTTAAGGGCTTATTAGGGAAGTTAACAGATTATAGTTCAGGGTCAGAAATGTTCAGGGTATAGTTCTTAGTCAAGACAGCCTCTTCTCAGCAGTGCCCACAGGCAGGCCTCTCCCTGGCGCTTAGACCCTTGGTCTCACCTCTATCATGCTTGGGCAATGTTACAAATCTCTTTTAAGGTTGCTCATAAATGCCCAATGGGCACTCCATTCTACTATAAGTCTCACCCCAAAGGTACTCAGCTCTAACTCCATAGTGTCTGCAAACATAGCTCCCTCAGTTAAGTGCCTGGAGGCACCCCACTCAGAAAGCTAGCTTCCTGACCTAAGGCATCCAGCTTTAATTATTCCTTGGGCCAGGAAATCCACAACTCTACCTCATGCTCTGGTTCTTCATTCTGTTGATCCTCTGCCAATCCTCCAGTGTTACAGCTTTCTGTCCCTGGAGCAAGGAGGTTCAGTGCACAGGGATTGACTGCTTGCCCTAACTATCAAACTCAATAAAAATGTACGGTATTGCTCTCATAATTTGAGGAGTCACTTGGTCATTAGATTAGTTATTGTTTAACCAAAGAAACAGAACTAGTAGGATACATAAAGAGATTAACTGCATTTGTAGTTATGGAGTCTATATGTTGTTATTGTTTTTGTTAAGTGCTGTTAAGTTGGGTTCCAACCCATAGTGATCCTATAGAGGGTTTCCAAGGAACAACTGGTGAGCTTGAACCATCAACCTTGCAGTTCAAGCCAACTTTGCAGTCCAGTGCATAAACCTATATTGCCACTTCAGGACTCTATATAGGCAAGTTCAAAATCTTTATGGCAGGTCATCAGATTGAATCAGACCTACCCGTGTTATCTAGGATAGTTTAGTCATATCTTTTAAAAAACATATGGACTTTAAAAACATATCTACAAATATCTTCAAAACATCAGCAAAATCAGTGTTTGATTAAGTAACAGAAGATAATATCCTAGTCAAAATGACATATAAAAATGACCAGTCTCATACCAATCAGCACTTGTGAGATGGAATTAGCATCTCTGAGTCTGGGTTTCAACATCTCTAAAATGGAAATACATGTTTATTTCTCAGGGCTGCCGTAAGTATCCAATGAAATCCTCTGGATTCAATGAATGTCAACTGTTACATAGAATGCAAAATAAGTGACTGTCAGCAACTGTAGATGTGCATTTAGCTAAGTAGACCTTACAAGAGAGAAAACAGGGTTCTAGGTCTCTCTGGTACCATTTCTTAGTTAACAGGGGGAAAAATTACAACCTACTCATCTATCTCACTGATAATGTGTATAATTTTGCCTGCTTACCTAAAACACTAAGTAGTATGATTGAAATTAGTGTGATTCATAACAATTCCTTTAAAATTCCTCATTTAAGCACTGTTTCAAAATGCTACACTATCTCCAGGCTGTCATCTACACTGACATCTTCCCAGGGTCTTAACCAAGGTTCAGCCCCCTTGCTTTCTCTTGGGGACCTGGACAGTACAATTGCTTTGAGTCTCAGGATCTCCTAAACTAATTTTCTTTCTAATAATGATATTTAAATCAAATTCACTTTGAATATATGGCTGAGCTATCTCATTCATGAAGAAGAAAAATCCCCAGCACATATCTTAACCCCTTCATAAACCAAGCAGTTTGAAAGATTTAGATCATCCCCCAAATCAAAATGTTTTTTTCTCTAGGTATAATAATATTGCTTTGGAACTTTTCCAAAATTATATCTTAAAAGAATTTACTCTAGGTAAAAAAATAATTGCAAATTCATCCCAGAAGATTGAGAGAAATTCAGGGATTTACTCTAAGAAAATATTTTTGCAGTTTGTAGAAGATGACATTTGGGAGAATCGTAGGTTCTGCAGTACTTAGGGTCAGGCATTAATAGGTACTTGGGAACAGAACCAAAATAGCACTAAGACTTATAAGAGATATGACCTTGGTCAGATCTCAAAAATGCCAGTCTCCTTAAATAGAATTTCACTCACCTTCTCCAATTCTTATGGGTAAGATCACATCATATATTTTATAATCATCAATTTCCTGCCAACCAAGCAATAGACTCTCACGAAATCCTTATATTTTCCCTCTTCCATTTCCATCCTTCAACTCCATGTTTTTCTCTTTCTTACCTCCCTAAATGTCTCACCCACAGTTAAAGAGTATTTCGTCTTAATTTTTACCATCAGTAGCAATTTTTGACTATCCACTATGTGGAGGGTTCTTTTCATAATAAATTGAGATTACAATAAAATATAAAAAAAGGTTCTCATGGTTTAAGAGACTGATTCATGAGACTGAAAATTAAATAAATTATTATAATGTGAGATGTGAACAAAGTATAGGTGCTATAGGATCCCAGAGGGAGGAAGGCCAAATGTAACTGAGCCAGAGAAGTGGAAAGCTTCATGAAGAAAATGACACTTGAATTGGTCCTTGAAAGTAAGGAGGCACTTTTCAGACACAACTGACTACATGTCCTCAACTAGGTCAAGTGTTTTATATGCATGGGAACACTGAATGTTTTAAAATTGGAAAAGGTGTGCAACAAGGTTGTGTTCTTTCACCATACTTATTCAACCTATATGCTGAGCAAATAATACGAGAAGCTGGGTTCTATGAAGGAAAACATGGCATCAGGATTGGAGGAAGACTCATTAACAACCTGCAATGTGCTGATGATACAATCTTGCTTGCTGAAAGTGAAGAGGACTTAAAACATTTACTGATGAAGACCAAAGAGCACAGCCTTCAGTATGGATTACATCTCAATGTAAAGAAAACAAAAATCCTCACCACTGGACCAAT
>NW_006408645.1:9372304-9381528 GCF_000296735.1 Chrysochloris asiatica
TATATGATACAGTGAATCATCTTCCCTTATGTATGTTGTTGTTGTTAAAAGTGCCATAGACTGCCAAAAGGACCAATAAATCTATTTTGGAAGAAGCGCAGCTAGAGTACTCCTTGGAGGCCAGGATGGCTAAGCTTCGTCTCTCATACTTTGGACATATTGTCCAGAGGGAACAGTCGTTGGAGAAGAATGTCATGCTGGGTAATCTGGAGGGTCAGAGAAAAAGAGGAAGACCCCCAACGAGATGGATCAGTCAGGTGTCATCATTGATGGACTCAAGTGTGGCAGTGGTAGTGAGGTTGGCCCAGGATCGGACATTGTTTTGTTCTACTGTGCATGGGATCACTATGAGTTGGTTCCAACTCGATGGCACCTGACAACAACAACAACAATTCTCACTTAGAGACTTAGAGAAGATGTATATCTTATTTATAAAGTCTCATAAAAGTATGTTGTTGTTATGTGCTGTGGAGTCGGTTCTGAGTCATAGTGACCCTGAGGGTTTCTGAGGTTGTAAATCTTCACAGGAGCAGAGAGCCTCATCTTTCTCCCACGGAACAGCTGGTAGTTTCGAACTGCTGACCCTCGGGTTAGCAGCCCAATTCATAACCACTACACTACCAGAGGATGTTAAAAAATCATCACAAGCATTCATTAAAGGCCTCTGAGTGGAGTAGGTAAAATAGCAAGTGGGGTAGGAGTATTTTCCAGGCTCAGCATCCAACAGTGACAAAGAAACACAAGCATGAAAGAACATCATCAATTGGGAAGTGTCTTAATTATCTATTACTACTATAACAGAAATATCACAAGTGAGTGACTTTTACAAACAAAAATTTATTCTTTCAAAGTTTGTTGCTGTTATGTGCAGTCTAGTCAGTTCCAACTCACCACAACCCTACATACGGTTTCCAAAGAGTGGTTGGTGTGTTTGAACAAATGACTTTGCTGTTCAAACCGATCTTGTGGCCCAGTGAATTATCCTACAGTATTATACCAGGACTCACAGTTTAGGAGGCTGGAAGTCTGAATTCTATTTCTGTGTCATCTGATCCTATAGGGACTGTGGGCCCAATTGCCATGCTTCATTACCAGTTCTTATTTCTTGGTGGTAGTAGGTCCTTCTGTCTCTGCTCACTTGTTTAGTCTCTTTTATATCTCAAAAGAGATTGACTCCAAATACAACCTTATCCTGGAGATTGCAATTTGCCTCATTAACATTATAGAGGGTAGGATTTACAACAATTAAAATAATTACATCAGACCACAAACAAGAGGATAATTACACAATATTGGGAATCATGGCCTAGCCAAATGGATGCAAATTTTGGGGGGACACAATTTAGTACATAACAGGAAGCAATATTGTACTAACTTGTGAGTCCTGTTCTTCTTCAAATATGGAGTAAAACTAAAAACACTCAGCTCTTTGGAAACAATTCAACCTGTTGGTAACTAAACTGACTTCATATTTCCTGTCATTATGTGTCTGACTCCTGCTGTGGTACTGTAGGGGCAGCACTGGGTTGCGAACCACAAGGTCAACAGTTCAAATTTACCAGCTGATCCTCAGAAACCCCATACAGGGTTGCTATGAGTCAGAACCAACTGGATGGCCCAGTAATAACAACAAAAATATGTGTCTGTCAAGGGGCCGTGGTGTTACAATGATCAAATGCTTGTCTACTTACTGAAAGGCTGGCCGTTCAAATCTACACAGTAGCTCTGCACAAGAACTAGTGATTGCTTCTGTAAAGATTACTTCCAAGAAAACCCTATGGGGCAGTTCTATTCTGCCACATAGGATGAAGATGAGTTGGAAATTGCCTCAGTGGCATCTTACAACAGCAACATATGTATTTCAGGCCTTTCCAATAGCCTGAATAGACATACCCATGTCATTTAAAGCAGACAAATCTACATGAAACAACCCTTGAAAATACTATCTCTTGAGCATGAATTCCAGAGGGAACAATTTTACAGCACTCAATGCATGTTTGTTAACTGACTGACTAATACTTTATTAGTGGCCAATATTTTGCTGCTGGAATTAAACACCATATTTGACTTCCAAGGATACAATCACTTGGAAGAAAACTCTGTTGTTAGGGGTCATCAAGTCAGTTCTGACTCATAGTGACCCTGTATAGTGTTTCCAAACCCTATGTACAACAGAATGGAACACTTAACCAGTCCTGCACCATCCTGACAATCATTATTATGTTTGATCCCATTGTTGTAGCCACTATCAATCTATCTTATTGAGGGTCTTCCTCTTTTTTGCGGATTTTCCATCAAGTGTCATATTTACCTAGTGCTGCTGTAACAGAAATACCACAAATGGATAACTTTAAGAAAAATTTATTTTCTCCTAGTTTGGTTTGGTTGGTTATGTGTAGTGGAGTCAGTTCCGACTCATAGTGACCCTTTATACAGTTTCCGAGGCTATAAATCTTTACGGGAGCAGAAAGCCTCATCTTTTGCCCATGAAACAGCTGGTAGTTTTGAACTGCTGACGTTACAGTTCACAGCCCGATTCATAACCACTATGCTAGAAGTCCAAATTCAGAGCGCCAACTTTGAAGGAAGTATGGCTCTCTTTGTCAGCTCTGGAGAAATGTCCTTGTCTCCTTTCAGCATCTATAGACCCAGATTCCTTGGCAATCTTCCTGTGTTTTGGCATAAATCTACCTGTGGATCTAGAAGCTTAACAGTGCAGGGACCCCTGGACGCAGTTCACTCTTGGCTCTTCTTTCTTGGTGGTAGTAGGTCCCTGTTTCTCTGCTCACTTCTCTTTTCTTTCATCTTTTTAACATAAAAGGTGTTACAGGCTACTTCCCTGGGGAACCTACATCAGATCAGAGTTGTGATGGGATTAAGGGTATTGCAGCCATCCTTAATCCTCTTATTTGTTTTTCACATCATGAGGAATCATTACACTTGCCATTCCATCATTACGTAACTGCCAACCACTGAGAACTTAGACCCAGCCAAGGTGACACATATCTTGGAGAGACACAATTTAATCTAAGACACCACACATGATGTTCTTCTCCAGGGGCTGGCCACTTCTGATAACATATCTAAAATATATAAGATAAAGTCTTATCATTCTCACTTCTAAGGAGAATTTTCTTCTTGTTGTTATTAGTGCCATTGAATTAGTACTAGCTCATAGCAACCTTACACACAGCAGAACAAAACACTGCCTGGACCTATGCTAACCTCATAATCATTGTTATGCTTGAACCCACTGCTGGGGCCACTGTGTCTATCCATCTCATTGAGGTCTGCATCTTCTTCACTGACCCTTCACTTTACCAAGTATGAGGTTCTTCTCCATGGACTGGTCCCTCCTGGTAATAAAATGTATGTGAGACAAAGTTTGGCCATCCTGGCTTCTAAGGAGCATTCTGGCTGTACTATTTCTAACACAGATTCATTTGTTCTTCTGGTGGTCCATGATACTTTCAATATTCTACTCTAACACCATAACTCAAATGCATCAAAAGGTTTTCCTTATTCATTGTCCAACTTTCAAATGCATGTGAGGTTATTGAAAATACATGGCTTGGGTCAGGCACACCTTACTCTTCAAACTGCATCTTCACTCTTGAACACTTTAAAGAGATCTTGTGCAGCAGATTTTCCTAATGCAATACGTCATTTGATTTCTTAACTGCTGCTTCTATCAGTGTTGATAGGTGATTCAAGCAAAATGAAGTGCTTGACAGCTTCAATTTTTTTCCCATATTTCTTGATGTTATTGGTCCAGTGGTGAGGATTTTTGTTTCCTTTACATAGAAGTGCAACCCATATGGAAGGCTGCAGTCTTTGGTCTTCATCAACAATATTTTAAGTCCTTTTCACTTTGAGCAAGCAAGGTTGCATCATCTGTGTTGTTAATGAGTCTTTCTCCATCCCTAATGCCACATTTTTCTTCTTATAATCCAGCTTTTCAGATTATTTGCTCAGTATACAGATTGAAAAGTATGGTGAATGAAAGAAATCTCTAGCCAAACCAAAATAATGAAATATTATATTCAATATCTGAAATCATTATGTGAAAGGTCTATCTTATAATTTTAGATGCCAGTTTGCTCCTTTCTTTAAAAAAATCCCAATGTCACAAGAAAAATTCAACTTTTTTATTCAGTTGGATTTAAATCCAAATACTAAACTGACTTTGTCTATGCTTACGTCCCCTTTTCCTTTAATTTCTAGCCATAAGGGACCATAATTTATTTAGAGAACAATTATAAGTAATGAAAGCTACAAGATTGAAGAACATGTTAGAAGTACAAGAATTAATCTGTTTTGAGGGTGAAAGATGAAGGATATGAGTAGACAAGATTATGTAGAGTCTGCTACAAGACAGTGAATGACTAACAAAAAGGTCAGAAATACTAGGAAATCTCATTTGGTTGAAATTGTTTCTAAGAAAGTCTGGCACAGATTTTTTCCCCCAGAAAAGTATAAGGTGTATTTGTGGGGGGAAATTTTTTAAGAAAAGACCACTTTTAAAAATTCTAAAACTTGTATGTTTCTTTACCAGAATACCTTGCTTGCAGAAATTTCCACATAACACTTATTATTGACTTAATGGGGTTATCTCTATGTAAACACTTAAGTAAAATGAAAGAGAATATTTAAGTCTTTCCATTTTTCCCTGACTCCTTCCTTGGAATATATGAGCCATCTGTAATAACTATCAATAACTGATTGTGGAAAATCTCTTTTAAACAATAAATGCACCTTGAGATGTCTCTTAACCCTCCATAATCTCTAGTAACTCTCAGGTCACTTCAAATAATTATAGCAAACAGTTTCAAAATACATCTTCCTTCAGCCTCTTCCAACTATACTGTCACTCCCAAAGTCAAGTAAAGTCCCTGGATGGCACAAATGGCAAAGTGCTGGACTTCTATCTGAAGGGTGTACAATTTAAGCACATACAAGGGCACCTTGGAAGTAAAGTCTAGTGATCTGCTTCCAAAACATCTAGCCTTGAAACCTTTGTAGAGCAGCTCTACTGTATACATGTGAGGTTGCTGTTAGTATGAATTAACTCAGCAGAAAACAACAATAAAGTATAAGTCATAGAAAATCTGAAACCATCAATGGCTCTAATCAACTATAATTCAAATAAGTATAGTAACTTCATGTTAAAAAGAGGATTCAGTGCACACAATTATCAACCCCCAAAGCTCATAAAATCCCATTAAATCCCAAATACCATAAAGAAGTCAAGAAGTGAATAAATTCAGATTAGAATTCAATGCAGGAACCAGAAGAGCACACACACATAGACTCACAAATGCCAAACCTGTTGCCATCAAGTCCAATCCAACTTATGGAGACTCATGTGTTACAGAGTAGAACTGTGCTACATTGGGTTTTCTTGACTGTAATATTTATGGAAGGAGACAGCCAAACTTTTCTTCAACAGCACCATTGAGTGGGTTTCAACTTCCAAACCTTCAGATTAGTAGTCTAGAACAAATCATCTGTGCCACTCAAGGACCTTAGAAGAAGCACATTCACTGCCTTGATGATGGAATAGGGAGAGGCACTGTGCAGACCTCTGCCACTAAGAACACAGAATACCAGATAAAGTAAGTTCAGAGGATGGTCCCAGAACTCTGAACACCATATAAAGGAATATTTAGAAGGATCAAGGCTTACTGATAGTGGGATTTGTAGCAGAAGTAAGAAGGATGGTGTTTTCAGATCTGTGACTTCTGGTGGGTCCCTGAGTGTCAATCTTGAGTGGGACAGAGCAGGTGAAGGATCAAAGGTGCAATCAAAGAGGTTGGCTGATTGTCAAAGATAAAGGTGTGAACATTTTTTTCTGTTCATTTGCCTCTGTCTGTGCACCTCCAGTCTGGTGACTAGAGGGAGTGTCTGAGAGAATGGCCACTCCTTTACCCCCAGAGGGTTCTACTACACATATGCACAGATCTGCTTAGCAAAGATGACTAGGCCCAAAATTGAAGAAGGAGGAGGACTCAACAGGAATAGCTTAAAATGGAATGATCTCCCCAAACAGCTCGAGCCAGCTCTGGGCTGTTCCTCACTAGGATAAATGTCTGAACAGGCTTGTGGAAGGGAAAAGAGACAGACTGAAAAAGGAAAGAGGCCAAAAATTAAATCTTGACTTATGTAACAAGGACCAACGGTAACATCTTGAAATTTCTCAGATGGTCATGAAGGCAAGAAGTCAAAAGAGGGCATTAAAGTCTTACTCATTTTTAACTACAAGTTTCTCTGTGTGTGTGTGTGTGTGTGTGTGTGTGTGTGTGTGTGTGTGGTGACTATAGACTTTAGTGTCCAATCTGTTTTTTCTCTATTGCAGATTTGTTTTTCATTGTTGGTTCCCCTTTTACCTTGCAGGGACAGGGAAAACTCTTCCTCTACCTACATTACTCAAGAAGAGACAGCAATGTGGTCATATGACCAAGCTACAATCATACCCTATAAAATAACACCATCTGGGCAAGCAATACCAGCTTCTGTACAGCAGATAGATAGCCAACACTTGCTAAAATAGCTCTTAGTTTAGTAATAAGAGAAGTGAAAGAGAATCCCACCCCCTGATTACATCTACCTGGGGGTAATCAGAAAGCTTAATAATACACCAACATACATTCACCTAATTGTTGGAAATACATCTAATTATCGAAAATGCCCTCCAAACAATTGAAGATCTCAGCACATGCCCAGAAACAAGATAGAGCAACTAAAACAAATGATCTGGAGGTACATCTTGAAGGACGAGAGGATAAACATTCAAGAAGCTGAAAGAACCCAAGGAAGGCTAGACCCCAAAAGAAAATCACCAAGACATATCACAATCACGCTCTCCAAAATGAAAGACAAGGAGAGAATCATAAAAGCAGCCAAGGAAAAGAAAAGTGTTATCTAAAAAGGCAAGCAAATCAGATTAAGCTCTGACTTCTCAGCAGAAACAATGCAGGCAAGAAGGCAATGTGGAGACATATATAAAACCCTTAAAGACAAAAAAACTGCCAACCAAGAATCACCTGTCCAGCAAAACTGTCATTCAAATATGATGGTGCAATCAAAACATTCCAAGATAAATAGAAGCTAAGAGATTTTGTTAAAGCTAATCCAGAGCTTCAAAACATCTTAAAGGGAGTTTCTTTGGAATGAAAACCAGCAAGAACAGACAACAACCAGAGATTGACAGACATGGCAACAACTGGAACTTAGTTGATGAATAGGAGAGTTCAGAATGGAACAAAATTACAACAATGCATTCAGAGGACCTCTGAGGTCAACCAAAGATCAAAATAATAACAATGTCAAAGAAGGGAAAAATACAGGAAAAACAATCCAGATAGTGAGGGGGTCAAGTAGATGGCAGGATACAATAGACTGTCTTAAATGCAGGGAAAACTTAACAGACAAAAGGATAACCCCAAAGAAAATTAATACTTCACAACTTACCATGAAAATGAAGATCCAAGCAGAACAAGGAAATATTAAAACAAAGAAGAAACTGACAGCACAAGGAGGCATGCAGAACAAAGGAACAAATAGCACCACAAAAAATTAACATAATGACAACAGTTAATCCATACCTATTGATAGTTACACTGAATGCCAATGGATTCAGTGCACCACTGAAGAGACAGAGAGTGGCTGAATGGATGAGAAAACAAGACCCTTCAATATGCTGACTGCAAGAGACACACCTTGCACACAAAGACAAAAACAGACTAAAAGTTAAAAGATGGGAAAAAATATACGGTTGGTGGTGGCAAAGCAGAGTCAGGTAGGAACAGGCTCTGTGGGAGAGGAGGCTGAGAACCCAGCAACGTGGCTCTCACAGGCCTATGCCAGAGCTCTGGATCTAGCATAAGGGTCAGGGCATCAGTTTCCCGCAACTGTGAGTGGAAAAATCACAGTATAAAGGAGAACCCTGAGTTTTAGAAACTGGCAAGGACTCCCTCTGCAACCATCCCACCCAGGAGGAAGTCAGGGGGCTGGACTACAGACAGACCAACACAGGGAACCTGCGCTAAAAGCAAAAGCAACATTTGCAAAAGGACATGAGGAGTGATTCTACATGTTTTTTTTTTTTTCCCCCTCCTCTTCCCTGACATGCATTCATTGCCTAGTCCAGAGGCCTTCAGGCGGGTGGGTGTGCATTCCCTCAAAAAAGTCCAGCATTGAGACCACAACTCTCCCACGGCACAAAGAGAAGGAGCCCCATTGGTCCAAGGGCAAATCCTTTGGCTGCTGCTTTTGACTTTTGCCTCTGGGTCCCAGCCCTAAAGTTAACTTGTGTGGCACAATTAACCCCTTCCTACCTGGCCTGACAGACAAACCATATGAATAATCTGTAAAATCCCAACATAAAAAGATGCACCTATTTCAAGAATCATGCTGTGCAAATGCAGATACTTAACTGAACTTCAGAGACAAAAATATTAAATCATCTTACTCTCATTAACTTCTCAATACCTATATGCACTCCTCTACAGTGGTGACTAGGGGAGGGTCCTGAGCAAGTGGAAACCCCAACCCACTACGGGAGGCTTCTACAGTAAACACACACACTTTTATCTTTGTTCCAAAGTGGAGGTTCTTGTCTCTGCTTTTATATTGCTTCTAATTTAGGACCTTTTGATCACATATTTTTCCTGGAGGTGGGACCTTTTTCTCCCTATGTTACCCAAGAAGAGACAGCAATCATGGCCATATAGCCAAGATATAAGCATACCTATGATATTTCACCATTGAAACAAGAGTCAACAACAGCTTCTAAATGTTACATGTGAAAAGGGAAGCCTATCTCCTGATCCTATCCACCAGGAGACATCCAGCAAGCTTAACAACACAACAACAAACATTTATTTAAGCAATGAAAACCCCACTCAATTATAGGAAACAACAAACAAAAGATCTCAAACACACCAAACGATCTCAAAACATGTCCCAAAACAGAAAAGAGTGAGACAAATGAGCTGGATACAGACAAAGGTTCCCCAGAAGAGGAAGAGCAGGTGTTGGAATTGCCTGAGAAAGAATTTAAAATAATGATATGGAAACAAATTCAAATGCTCCAAAAAAGGGTGGAAGAAAATAAGGAAGAAGTCAGGAAAGTACTACAAGAGCAATCAAACAAGTAAATGTTTCCAGCAACCAAGGTTGTATCATCTGCATATCGCAGGTTATTAATGAGTCTTCTTACAATC
>NW_006408645.1:9383278-9384467 GCF_000296735.1 Chrysochloris asiatica
CTACAAGAAAAGGACAAATAACCCAATTTAAAAATAGGCACAGGACATGAACAGACACTTCACCAACGAGGAGATCTGGTCAGCCAACAAACATATGAAGAAATGTTTACGATCACTAGCCATTGTTGTTGTTGTTGTTGTTATGTGCCATCGTGTCATAGAGACCTTATGCATAGCAGAATGAAACACTGACTGATCCTGGGCCAATCTTACTACTGTTGCCACACTTGAGTCCATCAATGCTACCATTAGAGAGATGCAAATAAAAATAACAATGAGATATCATCTCATACCAGCAATAATAGCAAAGATTTAAAAAAATAGAGAGCAATAAATGTTGATAAGGATATGGAGAGACTGGGATCCTCCTACATTGTTGGTTGGATTGCAAAATGGTCCAACCACTCTGGAAAACAATATGGTGCTTTCTCAGTAGGTTGGAAATAGACATACCTTATGATCCAGCAATTTCTCTACTTGGTATACATCCACAAGAAATACGAGCCATAACATGAGTGGATATATGCACAATAATGTTCATGGCAGCACTATAGCACAATAGCAAAAAGATGGAGACAGCCTAAGTGCCCATCTATGGGAGAATGGATAAACAAGCTGTGGTATAAACACACAATGGAATAATATGTTGAAGAATAACAAGGAAGCAGCAAGTCACCACATAACATGGATGAACCTTGAGGACATTATGCTGAGTGAAATCAGTCAGTCACAAAGGGAGAAATACGGCATAGAGACATTATTGTAAAAGATTAAGTAAAAGCACCTACACTAAAAGGAGGGGGGGTTATGTTTTATTTTATTTTTATTTATTTATATTATTTTTGTTGTTGTTGGTTACTGGAGTATATGGGGTGGGGTGAGGGGGATGGAGGGGAAGGGAGTAGGCACAGGATAGTGGAGTACAGTGTAGGGAATAGACACAGGATAGTTTGAGTGCTGGGGGTGCATACACAAGAAGGGGAAGGGAAAAGGAAAAATAGGGTGGATGGGAGAATAGTTAGGCAGGTTTACAAGGGCTAAATAGGAGAGAGGTAAATAACGATCTAAGTACAAATGTGGGAAAACAGGGCTCATGGATACAAAGACTGAGGCATGGTTTGAATAGGTAAAAGTGGGGAAATGATGTTAAGGTGCTTGGCTGTCTTTTGAACCTTGGTTTCCTTTGCCT
>NW_006408645.1:9386012-9398113 GCF_000296735.1 Chrysochloris asiatica
AGAGAGAGAAGAAAACACATGGAATTGCACTGACCAATAAAACAGGAAGGAACAAACTCCATTGAGAGAGGAACCTCACCTGTCTAGAAGTTCCCTGCCCCATGTCTCTAAGTGAAGCCTATGTTTTGCCATGCCCACAGAACTTGTAACAAGCAAGAACTAAGGAGGAAATTTTTCCAGATTGAGGATAGAAGTTCCCACCACATACTGAATAAAATGAGAGGACAGGAACCACTCAGCATGGATATGCCTCTGGTGACACAGGTTGTGTGCTGCACAAAGATACCCAGTGAAAGTTTGCTGTTGTTAGTTGCTATGAAATCACCTCTGACTCATGATGACCCCATGTGCAACTGAAAAAAACATTGTCCTCTCCTACACTATCTTCATGGTCAATGGGATACTTAAACCCATTGTGTGACCGCTGCACATTTAGAATAACTTCCAACCTAGGGAACTCATTTGCCAGCACTATATTTGTCAGTATTCTGTTGTGATCCGTAAGGTTTTCATTGGCTAATTTTCAGAAATGCCAGGACTTTCATCTTAGTCTGATTTATTCTAGAAGCTCCAGTGAAACTTGTCCATGTAGGAGATCTGCTAGAATTTGAAATAGTTGGCATAGCTTCCAGCCTCATAGTAATCTTTAAGCCCCCACAGTACAACATCCTGACAGACAGTAGCCAAGGGATGAGTCAGAACTAAATCCAGCTCACACTCATCAAGTCATCAAGTCACCTCCGACTTCTGATGACCCCATGTACAACTGAACAAAACATTCTGTAGTGCAGAGATGATAGACTGCACTCACACAAAGCAGCCATCAGAGCAACTCTAATACTGAAGGACACATTTATGTAGGGAAAAAACAACAATCAGTTACCTACAAAGGATTCAGAGTTGGCATCAGTGGTACCAGATGTGAGCAAACCATGGAGCAAATCTTTGGTCATAATAAAGATGCACCTGCCTGGTCCCCCTTCAAAGAAGGACTTGCTGTCCAAACACAGAGTATGTGGTCAGCACACAACCTCTAGTTGCCAGGCTCTTCAGCATGAGCCTCAGCTCTAGAGAGCAACTTCTCCTAAAGGCATAGCCTTCGGAGGTCAGCTTGTATCTGGTGGCTGATAGAGGCAAGGCTATAAAGACACAGCCATTCAGCCCGACACAGGGCTCTCATGAGTAATGCTCTCACCAGAAACAGCTGAGACCCTGTGCAGCCTGCCTCTCTATTCATTTCTCCCTCTTCCCAACTTGGCTTTTTGCTCCTTATTTTCCCTAATAAACATCATGCTATTCAAACTCCATCTCAATGTCTTCTTTTGGAGAAGCCAGTGTTCAACACAGTTCTAAAGGTAAATAACTTGGAACCTAAAATTTACATACACCTAAATATCACTCAATTGTGAATGGTAAATATTAAATCATAGGATTTACGTCCTTATCTACTCTTTTTTGGGGGTGGTGAAATTATTTGAGGAATTACATAGTAGTTACAAGTCGGGTTCCTAACCTCAAGGTCAGCAGTTCGAAACCACCAACAATTATGCAGGAGAAAGATGAGGCTTTCTGCTCCCATAATTATTTACAGTCTCAGAAACCCTAGGTAGAGTCCCTATAAATAGAACCAACTCCACAGTATACCACCATCACCATACATAAAATATTTTTTTAAATCCAAGAAAATGGATACCATGTAAAGAGGAGGCCTAACCAGAGAGATAGCTGCTCAACAGGTCTTGAAAAATGGAAAATCCAAATTAAAACATTAACTTAGAGAAAGTTCCAGTAAAAAAAAAAAAAGTCTTCAAAAAGAGTGAATACCCATTCAATAGATGAGACTATGAAGCAGGAAAATCTTGGTAAAATGGTGGACATGTTCCTTTTCTTCAAGCAAAATTAAAGAAAACTAGAAGCTTTAGGCAAAACATGAATCTTTGCAATAAAGGTGCAAATATGGAGTCAATTAAATGCCATGATTTTGAGAAGGAGAAGCAAACTAAAATAATTTCAGGTATGGTGAAGGTGATGTCCTTATGCTACATACTGCACATGTATATCATTTCTACTCTCAGTAGGGCAATCATTCTATTTGAATCTGTAGAATAATATGTAATCATAATATTGCTAATGACCTGTATTTGTGCTTGATGCATAACTGAAGCTGTCATCCAAACAGAGAAGGCTCAAGTGTATTTATAAAACAAAATGAAAGTGTGACAAACGCTGACAATATTTATAAGGATGTAGTTGTAAGAATATAAGAACTGGAAGGAGGTAAAGTGGAAGGAAATTCAGAGCTTCTAATTCCATCTTACATCTTTGATAGCAGCAAGTCATATTTGTCTAAATTTGATGAATCAAGCATTTTAAGTATTCTTAATTTTTAATAGGCTTTTTTTTTTTTTTAGAGTAGTTTTAAGTTTATTGAAAAATAGTGCAGGAAGTAGAGTTCTGATATAGCCTCTCCACTCTACCCACTGTTTCTTCTATTATTCATATCTTGCATTGGTGCAGTACATTGGTTACAATTAATGAACTATTACTGCTACATTATTATTACAAAGTTACATCCGTCTATCACTGGGGTCTTGTTGCTGCTATGATGCTGAAAGGGTTTTAGCGGAGCTTCCAGACTAAGATGGACTAGGAAAAAAAGGCTGGTGATCTACTTCAAAAATCAACCAATGAAAACCCTATGGATTACAGAGGTCTGGTCCACAACTGATCATGGGGATGGTACACGACCACTCAGTGTTTTGTTCCATTGTTCATCAGGTCCCCAGGACTCAGGGGTCAACTCAATGGTAGGTAACAACAACATTATTAACTAAAGTTCATTTATGTTAGGGTTCATTCTTCCTGTTGTAGAGTACTATGGGTTTTTTCAAATGCATAAAGACACATATATACCATTGTGGTTTTATTCCAACTCATTGTAGCTAAGTGCTATTGAGTCAGTTCTGACTCATAGAGACCATGCATAGGATTTCCAAGGAGTGGTTGCTGCGTTTGATCTGCCAAGCTTGTAGTTCAAACCAACCTTGCAGTTCAGTGCTTTATCCCACAATGCTACACCAGTACTCCATTATAGTGTCATAAAACTTTTTCCATTTCCCTGTTAATAACAGTGCAGGCATACTTTGGACATTTTGCACATTCAGTTCCTGATCTTCAGTAAAGCAAATATTGCAAGAAAACAAATAACACAAATGTTTTCATTTCCTAGTGCATATAAAAGTAATGTTTACATTATAGTTTATTAATTGTGTGATGGCATTATTTAAAAGTTTGAAATATTTAGACAATAATAAAAATATGATACAGAGACATGAAGTGGGGGCATACTGTTGGAAAAATGGTTCTGAAAGACTTCCCCAATACAGGGTTGCCATAAACTCAATTTGGAAGAAAAATACACACTATCTGTGAAGCACAAAAAAGCAAGATATGCCTGTATAGTTTTAAAAGTAATTAAAATTAAGTCCTGGTGTGATGCTGTAGAATAAGCACTGGGCTGCTAACTACAAGATCAGTGGTTCAAACCCTCCAGTCGCTCCTTAGAAACCCTATACATGGTCACTATGAGTCATAACTGACTCAATAGCACTTAGCAACAACAACAATATACCAATAGAAAAATCTAAAATAATAATATAATTTTGAAAAAATAGAATGATTAGACAGGAAGAAGGGAAAGGGACACTATCTATGACTCATAGCAGAGTATAAACTAGAACTAGAAATTAATAAATGAAAATATAGGTCTCACATACTATTTAAAATTCTGAAGGGGGCCACTAGAAGAATCAAAGGAGGCAAGGACTTAGCTGTGGAAAGCCAATCAGAGGAGAGGAGGGATGGAGCAAGGAACAATTGATTTTCATTGCATGCCTTTCTGTAGTTTGAATTGAACTTTCCATGTGCATTAACCATGTGACTTCTGCATTTCCTCTATTGGGTCGGGTGCCATGTATGACTGTCTAAGTCTAATGTTACCCCATCTTAAGGACATAGTTTCCCCTTTGTGTCTACCTGTTCCACAGCACAGTCCCAGGATCCAGGAAAGTGTTGGCTCCGTCTTACCACCCCTGATCTCTCCCTGGGCACTGGTCTTTCTGTGACTGGAGGGGAGTAAATAGAAAATATTATACAACTGCCTTAACTTCCTTTGTATATCTAGAAAGCCCTGCATAGGCATACATGCATGATACCACAGAACCAATTCATGTTTCTTGATTACAATGAGTTAGTTACTAGACGTGTGGCCTTGAGCAGACCACTTTACTCAGTTTCTTCATCTGTGAAATGGACAAGTCTAAGGCCCAAAATTCTGCGATTCTATAATGTGAGTAGACAAGATTTGGTGTATTTGGGAAGACTAGATTCAAAACACACCTATTGGAAAAGAAATACAGATCTTAAAGATATTTTCATTACTCAACTAATCAGAAGTCAGAGTTGACATATTAAATGTCTTTAGCAGAAAATTAGATACTTGTTTTTGTTTTCGTTTTGTAATGTCACTTAGCTATCCCAGCAAAGTAATTTTTTCCTGAACTGAACATCTTACAGCTATGGGACAAGTGACTTCATTTACCTAGTTCTCAGGGTCTTCATCTGCATAGTGGTAGAAATGGAAGAGATGCACTTTATCCAACAAAAACTAGGCTTCTGGAAGGCTGCCTAGTCTGGCTCAGCATTTTAACAGAACCTGAGCTCCTTGCCCACAGGTATAGCCCAGTGGTGTAGAAAAGAAACTTTGGCATTTCCAGATCTCTCCTGAATCAAACCCCAAAACAAATGATTGCGCTCCTGGCCAGTTCTCTCATTGGTTGTTCACCTCCTATACTGGATTTGCTCCTCCTCTGCTCCCTTGGACTCTGGGCTCCAGGTGCTCCCTCCTTCCTTAGACACTTTTGTCCAGAGTAGGATTGATAGTTCTCGCCCACAACCTGTGCCCGCTTCAGGGTCATCCCACAAGGAAAGGAAGTCCTTCACAGTCTACAATTCAAGCTATTTATCAAGCAACAAGAGTTCTACTTAAATCCCCATTCGATGAAGCTCATGACAGATGTGCTCAATACATAATTGATAATATCATTAAAGGTCAAAAATCAATTGTGAGTGAGGAATGGGACAATTATGTGGAACTAAATCTGTACCAGTAAATAAGGACCAGAAAGAAATGCCTGGCACACCATCAGGGGTTCATTTGGCCTAAGGAGCTCATTGTCCTGGCAAATGACAATTAGACTCTAATTATCTCATTGGCAGGTTTCAAAAATTATTTTAAATATATTCTCTACAACTGTCACAGTGTCAAAACAATTATTTGCCTGCTTGAACAGGTGTCAGGCATTGTAAAAGTATATGTCCTTGTGAAATTAAATGAGAAATTTTCTGAAATTGGACGTGTAATCTGGGACCCTAATTATAGCATATGGGGATACCAAAAGTCAGGAGACAAAGAGAAATGAACACTGATTTTCCTTTCCCCCTGAGGCGCTGAATTCTGAGCACACAGGGAAGTGAAAATACAATGTACCACATGAACAATCGTCAGTTCTCAAGCATGTATTAATTTTCTCTGAACGTTCCATTGGGGCTCCCCAACATTGTCTCCTTTGACCCTCCACCACAGACCTGTATGTGTCACAAAGCAGCTTCTTTATCCCATTTTACAGATGCAGAAACTAACTAATGAGGGATGCTCCAAGTACTAATTCTAAGAGACCCTCTCTTCTCGCTTACATGGCCCTTTTATGCCATCGTCTTTCTTCCTGGTACAGTAACACATGCTCCGCTAAAATTACAGCCATGCTTTTCCCACTGCTGCTTAGAGATTCTTGGACATATGAATAGTCAGTGAATCAGGCAGCCACAAACATGGTGCCTCTTGAGCAGTTCTCAAATAATAGGCGTTAAATTAATGTTGAGTGACTGATGGACTGACTGAAATAATAACCCTAGAAAGAGTACTTCAAATTCAAGGGTATTCAGTTCAACAGTTACTAAGAAACGTGCTTTAGACTGGCACTGTATGTTGTATATGAAATATATAAGGAATGTTATACATGAAATAAGGAGCTCTGGTAGCGTAGTGGTTACGAATCAGGCTGCGAACCGCAAGGCCAGCTGTTTGAAACTACCAGCTGCTCCTCGGGAGAAAGATGAGGTTTTCTGCTCCCATAAACATTTACAGCCTCAGAAACCCTATACAGGGTCGCTATGAGTCAGAACCAACTCCACAGCACATAACAACAACAACATACATGAAATAAGGCAAGATTTCTTTTCTCTAGACGCTCACACTTCAGCTAGGGAGAGAAATACATACTTTTCTGACTATAACTGAAGCCCTCATAAAAGTGTAAAATGCTCAAAAAGCAAAGGGGAGAAGATCAACCCAACTTAGGGAGTCAAGGAAATTTTCATGAAGGACATAGAATATGAGAGGGTCCTTGAAAGACAAGGAGAATGTTGAAAGGTGTCAAGAGGGGAAAAGAATAGTACTTTTTGAATCTGCAACTGATCAACTGGTCTCAGACAGAAAATTTCCCTAGAACCCTCTAATCTGCACTATTTGCTCCTCTTATCAAAAGGTTGCAAGTTCAAACCCATCCAGTAGCTCCAGAGAGGCAAGAGCAAGCCAATAAGGGCCTTCCCACAGTGTCATTGTAAATGTGCTGCTGACAACTCTGCTTCCAAATGGGAGATGGGAGGAATGGAGGAATGGAACTGGCTACATTTTCTACCTTATGAATCTAGCATCATGTAGGGCAAAATGTAGCACAGGCTTTAGAGAGAATCTAGCATCATGTAGGGCAAAATGTAGCACAGGCTTCAGAGAGAATCTAGCATCATGTAGGGCAAAATGTAGCACAGGCTTCAGAGAGAGACATACCAGGAATCAATATTTCTTCCACCTAAATGATATTTATCCATTTCCTAAGTTCTCTAAACTTCAAGAAGATGATTTTTTTAAAAACAACTACCTTGATTCCAAAAATATATACTTATTTTTATAGTTTACTACTGTTGAACTAGGAATGAGTCTTCAACAACTCAGCTAACAGTCAATGATATTTAGAAAGACCTGGGATGCCAAAAGAATCAACAGATCTGTGTTGGAAGAAGTGCAGCCAGAGTGCTCCTAAGAGGCCAAGATGGCCAAACTTCGTCTCTCACACTTCAGGCATATTGTCAGGAGGAACCAGTTGCTGGAGAAGGATATCATGTTTGGTAGGGTGGAGGGTCAGAGAAAAAGAGGAAGAACCCCAGGGAGCATCAATGGGCATCAATGGCAAAGTGGCAGCATCATTGGGCTCAAGCGTGGCAATAATAGTAAGGTTGGCCCAGGATCAGGCAGTGTTTCATTCTGCTGCACATAAGGTCGCTATGAGTCGGTACTGACTTGATGGCACCTAACAACAACAAAACAAAGTACATGCCTTAAGAATTCTTCCAAATATTGAAATGCAATAAGTAGACTGCCAGGTAAGGATTAGATAAAGGGTAACTATTGCAAGGCTTGGTTCAAGCTCACCAGCTGTTCTGTGGAAACCCTATACAGAGTCACTAAGGGTAAGAATAGACTTAATGGCACTTAACAACAACAACAACATTGTCAGTAGCAATGTAAGTATTACTATCCTTTTCCCCTCCACTCTGGGCAGCAAATGGATGTGGCTGGGAAAAGCCAGGACCTTACATTTCACCAGAGAAGTCTTCCTGTTTTGTTTTGAATGCCTAGCAGGCTTTAAGAGTCAGTTACTAATACACCAATAACTCTTCCAATTCATCAATAGCTATCAGCCATTAAGTAGGGTGATTCTGCTCTCTCAGTTGTGTAAATTAAGAGTATATTCTAAAAGAGGGGGATCAGGAGAGCAGAGGTGAGCATCGGGACAGGAGTGAAAGTTGCCTACTTACTTCTAGTTCTCCTTAAGGCTGGTCCTGACCGAGGGGACTGGACTACCCAACGATAATGATAGAGGTCAGTAGCATGGGCTGTAGTCCCATAATTGTCAACAGAGGGGCTCTTGGATCTACAACTGCAGGTCCCCCAGAACCAATATGAAAAGCATTGGAAAATGCAATCCCAAGTTATAGCCTGTACCATTTGAACACTTCTTTCTGAAATATAATATGCTGAGGGCTGAACCATTGTGACAGAGAACAGACACTTAGACCAACATTCACATACCACACAAACCACTCAGAAATGGGCAGAGGTGAGAGCAGATTAGGGATAGAAGCCATTATGCACCTAACAGCGATCAAGGACTTCTCATAACCGTACTGGGGCAATGGTCAGCAAGATGTTGGCTATTAAACCTCAAAGCAGGTGCGCCACAGGCACTATTATTAACCCTGTTTTATAGATGATGATGATCGAAATAATAAGGAAAATAGCTTTGACTCAAGGGCAGCTGGTTTTTATGCATTTTATGCTTTATGCACATTGCTACCATCTTCACAAGTCTCCAAGGATGGAAATGACCTATGTGGGCCATCCTAGCCCCCAGAATTACCTTCAGGTTACAAAGTAAAGCAGCATGATTGGTTACCATGGTGGCTACTGTTGGCGCCCCACCAGAGCCCCCTTTACCAAGCTGATCTGTCTATCCCCTAGATGCTGTGAGTACTCGTTGCCATGGACTCCTAACTAGCTTCCTTCTTAGGAGACTTTCCCTTGGCTGCTGAGAGCTTCCAGGCCTAAGGGATACTGCACTCACCCCTGGGGAAAACCCCTACCAAATGCCTGACAGAGGTTCAGTGATCCCCTTGTCTCAAGGTACAGACAACTCCATGAGCTGTTTATGGTTCAGAGCTCTCTATGAATCAGACCAAAGCTTTGTTGCCTTGAGACCACACCCCTGCTTGCCTCTTCCTCTCCTGGCCCCTGAATGTTTCACCCTTTCAAGTTTCACCTCACAGCACCCTCTCAGTGAATACCATGTACCCAAATACCTCCCTCGGGCTCTGCTCTATAACCAAAATAGTCACCTACTCTTTCAGAAGGAGCTCTGGTAGCGTAGTGGTTAGGAACTGGGCTTTGAACCTCATGGTCAGCAGTTTGAAACTACCAAGTTGTTCTGCAGGAGACAGACGAGGCTTTCTGCTCCCATAAAGATTTACAGCCTTGGAAACCCTGTACAGGGTCGCTATGAGTTGGTTCCGACTCCACGGCACTTAACCACCAACCACCACTCTTTCAGAGATCTAGTTTCCTCACCTGTGAAGCCCTGGTACTACGTCACTGGTAGTTGTGAAAATTAGATGAGATGATGTGAATTGAGTTCCTTGTACAATTCCTGGGCTCAGTAAATCCTGGTAAAGACTTTTTTCATTTTTATTTACAATATAATGGCAATTTTGTTCTGTAGGATATAGGACAAAGTGACCTCAGGCAACAGCATCAGATGGTAGCTAGCAGTGGATACCACGAGTTGATAAATACAGAAGGAGTCGGCCTTCCCATGGGTTCAGTGGCCAGAATCTGGGCCAACCAAATGCATCTTGTGCCCAATTTACCACAAGGGATGGGGCAGGGAGTTAGGTGAAGGCTTTTGGAAGGGGACAGGTGGTGGGACAATAGGGTGCCACTAAAGAAGTTTCAATTCAGTACATTTGGAAGTTAGCTCTGCTATTCACCTTTTAAGCAGAAGGGCCAATCGATTGCTCACTGGATAAAATGACTCTCTGAAATATTGCTTTCTGATGTCATTGTTTCATCTCCCCTGGCCTCTATCTGACTCCCCCCTCTCCTTTCAGGCTTGCTCCGCAATCACTGCAGGGTGAGCCCAAACTGATGAGGGCACCTGGCTTCCATGTGGCAGCTCTTCAAAGCTGGAGGTCAGGTGTGTTTCTAGGATTTAATTAAGCTAGAAATAAAATCCAGCCCTGGAGTGCCTCGCCGTCTTTATTATCACATTTCTTACCGCTTGTCAGGCCGCAGTGGCTTTGGGTCTTGAAAAGGAACAAGTGGGATGCTTCCTAGACAGAACTTAGTTAATAAATTTCACACGGCATCTCAGATGCCTTCCTCCATCTTAGTAGGATGGAGGGGAAAGACAGGCTTCTCAGAGGCCTTTCTGGGGAAAAGAAGTACCTTAAAATGAACAAAGGAGAATATATTTTGAGATATTATTTCAAACTCAATTTCCTTATTATAAAATAGCATAATGCTGTAAGAATATATGGGGAAGCAATGAGACTTTCTGCACCCACAGAGATTTAAAGTTTCAGAAACCCTATACAGGTTCACTATGAGTCGGAACCACCTCCACCACACTTAACAACGAACGACATAAAAACATATGAGCTGCAAAAAAAATTTTAAGTCATTTGTAATCTCACCAGCTAGGAATTATTGTTGTGAAGTGCTGTTGAGACAGTTCTGACTCACAGGGGTGTCCAAGGAGAGGCTGGTGGGTTTGAACTGTAAATCTTGTGATTAGCAGTCTAGTACTTATCCTACAGCACCACACCAGGACTCCTTTTAAGCAGGGATAGTTCGTGTTAATAATTTGGTCTCCTGCCTGACAGGTGCTGATGGGAGTTCACAGGGATACAAGTGTGGATGGTGAAGAGAGAACATGAAAGAGAATCCTGAACCTTCGGGGCTTGTGATTTTACTGTATAAATCATTGTGTTTTGTTTTCTACATATATATTCACTAAGATCAATGGGGATTTCCCCTTTCAAGTAATCTGGACCTAAGAGGGGAAAAAAAATACAAAAAAACAGGATTTAAAAAAAGGATTTCAGTGCTCAGTAATACTACAGACTATCACCTTGAATTAATGTTTTCTGCACCTAATAGCATATTCTATTGTCTCTCCAATTAATCAGATGAGATGAGGGGATTTATATACTGCTGTGCACAGAGAAGGGGGCTCAACAGTCTCCCAAAGTAATATCATCTGACATTCAGTGCTATTAGACAGCAAGTGCACAGGGCATTCATTTTTTAGCCTGATTTGTTTTCCGCGGGTGGCAGTCCCCTTCATGTCCCCTTAGTGTGGTGAGGTTTGGCAGCTACAGGGCACCGACCTTTCTCACTCCAGAGATGCGATTGCTTTCACACTGCACGCACAGAAACACTTAGCAAATCTCATACTGTTCACTTCATCCTACACCAGCAATGTTGGCATTTTCTGACTGTCAGGTGGCATGAGCTAGCTGAGAACTCACTAAGAGGGGAGAACTGTGTCAAATTAATAACGTCTAAGGAACTGACTCGACGGCACTTAACAACAACAACAACAAGGTAGTAATTTAGTCTGTTTCCTTGCAACTAATAAGTACGACTTTGGCCAATGACAAAAGTCAGAAAATCAGAAACTGGTAAAGATGGAAGGGAGGTGTGAGAACTTCTAGAGCATTCCCTTCATTTCACAAATAAAAGAGATCTAGGTCAAAAGAGGAAGTACATTGGCTCTTTAGAATAGGCACTAGACTGCAAACCAGAAGTTTGGTGGTTCCAGCCCACCAGACACTCTGGGAGAAAGATGAGGCTTTCTGCTTTCTGCTCCCACAAAGCTCTGTTGTTCTTGTTTGCTATTGATTCAGTTCTGACTCATTGTGACCCTGGATAGGGTTTCTAGGAGCAGCTGGTGGGTTTGAACTGCCAACCTTGCCATTAGCAGTCCAGGGCTTATTCTGAAATGCTATACCAAGGCTTTACAGCCTAGGAAATTCTATACAGGTTTGCTGAGAGGGCAGAGGACTTTTTCCCCCAAGGACACAAAACCAGGATGGAGTAGTATTGTTTTCAGCCTGTATGTTAATAGCATCAGGTCATAAAAGAAATCTGCATATATAACTTATACATATGTTGTTGTTAAGTGCCATCGAGTGGGTTCCAACCCATAGCGATCCTGAACAGGGTTTCCAAGGCTGTAAATCTTTATGGGAGCAGAAAGCCTCATCTTTTTCCTACAGAACAGCTGGTAGTTTCGAACTGCTGACCTTGAGGTTTGCAGCCTGATTTGTAACCACTATGCTTCCAGAGTTCCTAACATATATATGTGTGTGTGTGTGTTGTTAAGTGCCGTTGAGTCAGTTCTGACCCATAGTGACCCTGTATAGGG
>NW_006408645.1:9398373-9400448 GCF_000296735.1 Chrysochloris asiatica
TCTGTCTCTGTCTGTCTCTCTGTCTCTGTCTGTCTCTCTGTCTCTGTCTGTCTCTCTGTCTGTCTCTCTGTCTCTGTCTGTCTCTCTGTCTCTCTCTGTCTCTGTCTCTCTCTGTCTGTCTCTGTCTCTCTGTCTCTCTGTCTCTCTCTCTCTCTCTCTCCATATATATATATATATATACACATATATACAATATCCAAGAAAGAAGCACCATGATTATAGCAGGGGGATCCTAAGCTTTACCCACCCAACATCTATCTCTGAAAAGTCCCAGTTCTGAGAAGTCTTGGGGAAGATTCCAGAAAGCACAGACCAAAACCACCTCTTTATGGCTTCAGTTAGCATTAGGCTACTAGCTACAAGGTCGACAGTTTGAAGCCACCAGCTGCTCTGTGGGAGAAAGATGAGGCTGTCTGATTCTGTAAGATGTACAACCTCAGGAACCTTATATGAATCAGAATCAACTTTATAATAGTGGGAATTATGATTTTTCAGCCATACTTTTTCATTTACCTCCATAACATACAACTAGAATGTGTATGGCTCAGTAAATAAATTTGGACATAAATCCTGTTGCCAGGTTCATTCTGACTCACAGCAACATTGTAGGACAAGGCAGAACTGCTCCAAAGTGCTTCTGAGGATGTAAATCTTTTACAGAAGCAAACTGCCACACCTTTCCCCCATTCAGCGGCTGGTGGGTTTGAACCACTGAGCTTTCCATTAGCAGTTGATTGCTTAACCACTGCATTATCAGAGCTCCTTTGGACATAGTGATGCTGCTGCTATGTGCCATCAGTCAATTCACAGAGACCCCATATAGGTTTTTCTGAGTACATCTTTACAGGAGCAGAAAGCCTTATCTTTCTCCCACAGAGCAGCTGGTAGATTCAAACTGTTGACCTTGTGATTAGCAGCCCAACGTGTAACCATTACACTACCAATGCTCCATGGACATAAATATGGTCCTATTTATTACCCTCAGTTTTCCCAGATTAACACAACTTGGTCTAGTAGAGCCCTTAACTAAGAGCTATTGAACCACACTAGGGATTAGTTAACTAAGTATCCCTAGATATCAGGCCAACGCATCAACTGCCATTAAGTCGATTCTGACTCACAGCGAGCAACCCTGTGGAGTTTCCAAGTCTCATCTTTCTCCCATGGAGCTGCTTGAAGACCTTAAATTAGTTATGTGGTCTTTTCTTTAGTGTAATTTTATCCCACAGTCAAAGTGATTGGTTTATAGATTATTCTAAGATAAGACCTAATTGGTTCAATTAAAGGAAAATTAAGGATTTTAGTTTGATGGGTTAGGTAAAAGTATTTCCCCTCAGGGATAAGAATAAGCATGGTGAGAGTTGTACTTCCTACTAGGGGTCTTCCTAGAGCTTAAGAGAAGATCACTTTAGGATGAAGGGAGGACAGAAAAATAGAAACTAGCTCTTTCTTGACATTGAGCTGCTTGATCAACAGGGAATTTCAGTTCCACGTGCCAATAAATTCCCTTTATTGTTTAAGCCAGATTGACTTGGCTTTTGATTTTTGGTTTTTGTTGATACTTACAATGGAGAATATTCATTAGTATACAAACAAATGGTGGTTTCCTAAATTCAAGCAAACCTCAGACACTTAAAGACTTCCAATTTTGTTTTTAAAGATCTTTTTACAAACTCTGATTGCAGTAGTAAGCCAGTAAAACTAATCTTAGAGGGAGCAGTTTAAATCAACAAATATATGCAGAAAATTGCTTTCTGCCAGAGTCTAAGTTAAGCAAGCATTGTTAAACAGAATCCCAACTTTATAGGCAGTAATATCTTATCAAATATTGATAGTAGAAATAATGGTGGGAGAGTCTGCAAACCACTTCAAAAGTTTCAAAAAAAACATCATTTATTTAACCAGAATAGAACTGGCCTGACTCTGTGTGGGATATTTTTACCCTGGAATGTGGTAACACTGGTTATTCCAAGAAGATAAGGAGTTCTGATAATAAGATAAAAATTGGGAAAAAGATTAAAAACTAACTGTGTTGAATATCTCCAATTTTAATGGTAGGCAATCTTCCAATACAG
>NW_006408645.1:9400949-9410532 GCF_000296735.1 Chrysochloris asiatica
ATAGGGTTTCTGAGGCTGTAAGTCTTTACAGGAGCAGAAAACCTCATCTTTCTCCTGTGGAATGGCTGGCTGTTTCGACTTGCTGATCTTGAGGTTAGCAGCCCAACTCATAATCACTACATTATCAGAGTTCTTCTGAACCACTTCATTTTAACCTCTGGTGACTTACAAGAAAAGTCACCTTTGGCAACAGCCAGAAACAAGATGCTGATAAAGATGAATTTATAGTTTCATTTATCCTCTATGTAAAAAGCATCTTTTTTGAAAGTACATATTGAGTTCTCAAAAGAAGCACACACCAAGTTGGTGCAGGCATATTCCTGATTTTGACATTCATGTTTCCAACCATTTCCTGAAGAAACAACCAGCAAAGCATATTAAAAGCAGCTGCAACTGAACTCATCCATCTTCTCCTGAAATGTGGATCTTTTCCTGAATCTCTTGCTATTAATGTCAACTTCCAATCACTTGTTATGCTCTATTTTATATTTTAAAGTTCTCTGGCAGCCATCACCATTCCACCACCATTTCAAGCACTTGAACCCTTTTCCCCATACTGGCTTCCCTGCCCCTGTCTTCATTATCCCCACCTCTAACCATTTGTCCCCATTGCTGCAATAATAATCTGTACGAAAACCACAAACCATGATTTTCCCCATTTACCTGCTGACCAGCTCCTCTCTTACTCCAAGGATTCTTTAAGCCACCCAGATGCTACCTCATCAACGAAACTTTCTCTCACATCTCTAAACAGAAGTTTTCTCTTCCCATTGGTCCTCTTCCACTTCATATTATTTAGTAAATGTTGCCTTTTGACCACAGTCAACAGTTTTTTTTCCCTAAGTTTAGCCATGTCTTTGAGTCCCAAGCAGTGGGATTATTCAGCCATATGCTGAATAAATTACTGGTCACTTGTTAAGATTGTCTTTCAGTCCTGCTGCCCTAAAATCCAATGCTCACTCTTAAATTGTGGCATCAGTGCCATTTTACCTTTTTCAACTATCCCCTGCCATAGGTGAACAGACCTGGGCAAAGGTTAGAACAATATGATGTTCTTCCTTGGACTTGAAAATTGAGATTGTGAGGTTTTAGTTCTTTCAGCGACTACATACTTGAGCAAAACATGAATTTCTTTTCATTACTGTTCACACCAGAGTGTTTGGTACTAGTCCATTACAAAATAAGTCTAGGAATTTAGAGTAAACATTTAGAAACTTTTAAAGCAATGTGTCATACTTATTTCATGTCTTCTGACTCTAATGATTTAAAAAGTAGAGATTATGTTTTGGATGTATTTTATTTCAATTTCTAGTCATTTGTTTTTAATAAATATTTTGGAAATAGTACAAGACTCACAAGAAATTGCAAAGACAGTACAGAGAATTCCCAGGTACCCACAGCCAGCTTCCTCCAAGGATAACATTTTACATAATCATAAACCCTTGTTCAAATCAGAAAACTGACATATCCAATTCCAACAATTCTTTTTAAATTATATTTTACAAAAGTATTCATCTGTAGTGAATAAGAAATTTGTTTATAAACTGACTATTCATAGATACTTTGAAAGACCTAGTGTGCATCGTCCGATTTCAAAAATAATGACGTTCTAAACAGGAAAGAGTCCTAGTGTGGTGCTGTATTGTAAGTATTGGACTGCTAACCACTACTAGCAGGTCCTCAGAAACCCTATACAGGGTCACTATGAGTTGGAACCAACTCAATGATACTTACCAGCAACAACAACAGAAACAAGTCTGTATCTCCACAGACTTGGGGCTAGGCTGACTTGACTGAGTCTCAGTTCCCCACCCTACCCCAGGATTGTTGGTCTTGTTGTTAAACTGTGGGCAAATCCCATACCCTAGAAATGGAGTTACTTATTAACTGGGAAATAGGAGAATTAGTTATTCTTTATAACAAAACAGTAAGGATGAGATGGTATCATCCTTACTATGGAATCATCCTTCATAAATCACTATGAACTATGATTTCAAATGTAATCCTGTGTTCTTTCCACACTGAAACAATGCTATTTATGTACAACTTACATGTGTATTGTACACAGGTCATGTTCTATTATAGCAAAATGGTAAGAGCTTCTTATTTAATAAAGCACTTAACAATTTGCCTTTCACATACTTTATGACCTATTTCATCTTCACCACAGCAATTTCCCCAATTCTAGCTATGAAATTCAGGAAGATTAAGCAGTCTGTAGAGTCAAACAACCAGGATGTGTCACAACTGAAATAGGTCTTCTTTTTCTGAATGTGACTACATTTCACTTCCCACATCTGTGTGCATTTTCCAGAACTGTAACATTCATCTCAACCTTCAGCTTTCCAACAGTCCAAGGGAAAAAACAGATAAATTGTGCAGATTCCAGAAGCTACATTGCTAACTTAAAGACCCAGTTAAAGAGAAAATACTGTTTTATGATGGTTGGTCCTTGTTACACACGGTTTTCTTTAATTTGGATGCAATCTCTCCTTTTCTTTCCCATTTCCCAAAAGTGGTGCCATGGACGTTGCTAAGCAATTGTCCTTGACAAGGTCTCAGCATCTGTCAATAAAATGGAACATTCTCCCATTCTCTGTTCCTTTTTAGTACTGAGGGGGATGTCAATCAAAGAACATCAGTAAATGCTGGCTTCTGAAAGAAGAAAAGGAGACCCTGACAGCCTGGGAATAAAAGATGACTATTTTTAAACTAACAAGTCTTTCCTTAAAGTACGACAAGTAGACTAAGAAAGAGACAAATTTCACTACTCTGCATTTCTGGGGGGTGAAAGGGCTCCTTCAGATCAAGAAACCGTCTTCATTTGAGAGGGCTGTTGTGTTTGTCCAGAGAACAGTTTTCAGTGGTGTGTTACTGTTCTTTGTAAATCAAAGAAAAAAAAAAAAATCCTCAACAAATAGATATCTGAAAATAACAGTTTCCAATGGTTCAGGAGTTTAAAAGACTTTTAAAAACTTGGCCATCCTATTTAATTAACCTTCAAAAACCAGAGAATGGAATTGTAAGTTAAGTGTGATTCAATGGCATTAAGTTTACCAATGTATATTTACACTCAATAAATACAAAGTAATGGTGTATGTACTCACACAATGGCTGCCATAGGTGAGAGCAGCATTGAACTATACAAAGGCAAGTATACAGAGGTTAAGATAAAAGGACATTCACTTCTCTATAATATGTATAATTGGTTTGATATTCAATTAACATCTGGATACAGTTCTAAAAGATGGAATGTTTAATCAATTCAAAGAAAAGTTGTCTTATGTATAATACTAAAATAAAAAACCAAACTACTATTGTGCCCCGTTGTTCATGTTGTTGTTAGGTACCACCGAGTCTGTTCCAATGTATAGCAACCCTGTATGGGATTTCCAGGAGGAGCTAGTGGGTTAGAACTGCAAACCTTGATGTTAGGAGTCCAGTGCTTACCCTACAGCGCCACACCAGGGCTCTCTATTGTGCCCTACCACTTCCTGGCAAAGGAAATCTCAAATTGCCTTGCCTGAAACTGACCAAGTTATTCTCAGAACACACTGCTCTGTTACATTAAAACCTACCAAGCCTCTCTTGATCCCACACCTGAATCATTTTTCTGAATCAACTCATTAACCTTTGCTCAAACATATGCATATGTTCCTACCAGGTGGCAGCCTTCTTCAATCCCTGGTAATATCAAGATAATTCTAGCGCAAACACAGAAATGTCAGTGTTGCTAAACTTTTTAATTACACTGTATATTACTTTCATGTGACATAGGAAATGACACACTGCGAAGTGCTTCTTCAAATAACCTGCTCTGAAAGCAAATGCAGGTGAAGAAGGGATTACAGTGGAATCAATGCAAAAGCCCATGAAGGTAAGGTGGTAAAGTAACTTAGACATGGTGAAGTCACGAGAATGGAGATAAAGCGACATACCTAACCTAATATAGGTGTCATGTCTCAGCAACAAATGTTAGAATCCATAGTACCACAGGAAGGAAGCATCCTTTTTCTCACCTCTGTACCAAGGACTTCTGTTGTGGTGCTGTAGGATAAGCATTGAACTGCGAACCACAAGGTCAGCTGTTCAAACCCACCAGCTACTCCTTGGAAACTATAGATAGGTTCTCTGGAGGTCATAACCTACTTGATGGCATTGAAGAACAACAATACCAGGACAGGTCACCTTGGGGATTAAGGTGTGCCTGACCTGTGGTTGCTAAATGCTGTCAAGTGAGTTCCAACGTGCAGTGTCTTCCTTCCATCTTTTGAAGCTTCCAATAGCATTCAATATTTTGTCCATCCCACCCATGGCCACTCAATTGATTCTGACTCATAGTGACTCCATAGGACAAAGTAGAACTGCTACTCAACTGGTAGGTTTGAACTGCCAACCTTATAGTTAGCAGCCCAACACTTAACCCACTGTGCCCATCAGAGCTCCTATTTTGCAAACAGAATCCTTTAATTTGTAACTCAAAAGTTTAATATTTTTTTATCAGTTCTTCCAGCTTGAGAAATGTCCAGATACCCTTTGGTTTTCTAACACCAAGTCTTTGCACATGTCATTATAATACTTTGTCTCTTTAAACAGTTCTTTGAGATCTTCTGCTCAGTTCTTTTATTTCATCATTTATCCCACTTACTTTAGGTACTCTACATTCATCCATTTTTGGTCTTTCCTTTATTTTCTGTCTTTTTGATGACATTGTGTTTCTTCATTTCATAATTTTGAGTTTTGTCCTACATTTTCTCCCACTATATCCAGGACCTTCTAATATGAACACTTTATAGAAGTTGGTATTGGTAGCTGGACACCATCTAGTTCTTCTAGACTTAGAGTCATAGTAACTGATGTCCACATGTTCCATTGGTCCGTTTGACTAGCTGATTCCAAGCATCTTTAAAATTTCATCATTTTTCTTTCTTCCGTACATAGAGAGAGCAATAGTTGCACCTTAGATGACCACTTGTGAGCTTTTAAGATCCTAGTTGCTGTTCACCAAAGTAGCATGTAAGCACGTTGTCTTTGTGGACTATATTGTGACAGTTGACTGTGGGTCCCCTTAGACTATGAACCAGAGCTCCCATGCCTAGCAATTCATCGCCTTAAGATGTCTGGCAATATCTAAGAAGTCTTCATAATTTTGGCCCCTGTTTGCTTCAGCACAGGGAACACAGTAGCTCTGTATAATAAACACTGAACTGCAAACCACAGGGTTGGCAGTTCAAACCCAGCAGCCACTCTGTGGGAGAAAGATGAGGCTTTCTGCTCCCACAACCATGTACAACCTCAGAAACTCTATGTTGTTTTTGTTAAGTGCCATTGAGTCAGTTCCAACTCATCTCAACCCTGTACAGGGTTTCTGAGGAACAGCTAATGAGCTTGAACCACCGACCTTGCAATACAAACTAATTTTGCCGTCCAGCACATTAACCTGAAGCACCACACCAGAAACTCTATAAAGGGTCACTATGAGTTGGAACTGACTCAAAGGCACTCAACAACAACAATGGTCCACCACATTCATAGGTGTATGTTTACAGCAAAAATACTCATATACAAATCCCTTGTCAAGCTCTTATATATTTGTGGATATGTTCCCACTCTACATCCCATACCTGATCAGCCTGTGTATCTGCCCATGTGATTTGCAGTGGAATATTGTTACTCCAGGGTTGTATATAGAACAGTGTTTACCTCTATCCCCTTTAGCTCTTGCATTTTTCCCTTTCCTGTATATTGCCCTCCTCATCACTCATGTTAACATGTGCCTACATGTGGTGCTACAGGATAATGTGCTGGACTGCAACGTCAATTTGACCACAAGATCGGTGAACCCGCCAGCCATTCCTAGGAAACCCTATACAGGGTTGCTATGAATCAGAACTGACTCGATGGCACTTACCAACCCTCTAGCCAGTGAATTACTTTCCCTTCCTTCCTATCTTTGGTAATCATCAAAGTATGCTTCTTTAAGCATGAAAACCTTTTCTTGAGTTTTTACAATCGTGGTCTTATACTATATTTGTACTTTTATGATTGACTAATTTCACCCAGCATAATGACCTCCATGATGATCCATGTTATGAGGTGTCTCACAGATTTATCAATTGTTCAACATTGTATAGTATTCCATTGTGTGTATATACAAAAGGTTGTTAATCCATTCTTCCATTGATGTGCATTTAGATTGGCTCACTCTATTCACTATTGTGAATAGTACTGTGATGAATATCGGTATGTATATATCTATTTGTGTTATGACTCTTAGTTACAGGGGATATATACCAAGTAGAGGATTACTGGATCATGCAGTATTGCCAGTTTCAACTTTGTGAGGATGTGACATACCGTTTTCCAGTATGGCACCCATTTTATAGTCCAACCAGCATTGTAGGTAAAGCCTAGTCTCTCTACGTCTTGGTCAGCATTTGTTGTTTTCTGTTTTGTTGAACTTTGATATTAATGTTGGGTTAGATGATATCTCATTATTGTTTGGGAGTCTTAGTGTGGCACTGTAGGATAAGCTTTGCACTACAAGGTCAGTCGGAACCCCAAGGTCAGCAGTTCAAACTCATCTGCCACTCCTCAGAAACCTTATACAGGGTAGTTATGAGTCAGAACCAACTCGATGGCACTTAACAACAATAATGACAACAATATCTAACAATTATGAACATTTTTTCATGTTTCATGGCCACCTGAATGTCTTCCTTGATGAAGTGTCTGTTCATGTCTTCTGTTGTTGTTGTTCAACGCTTTCAAGTTGGTTCCAACTCCTCCCAGTAACATTTATAGGGCTTCCAAGGAACAGTCAGTGGGTTTAAACTGCTGACCTTGTATGTCACAGTTCAATGCTGGTCCTCTGCTCACTTTTTAATTGAGGTGTTTTTTTGTTTTGTTTTTTATTGTAGATGTGTTAAATTTTGTATAAATTTTAGAAATTAGTCTTGGCTGTTTGTGTGTTTTTAGTTATATTTGACAGTGTGTTTATGCCATGTATTAAAGCCTCTAAATTTATCTCTGTTTTTTCATTGATTATCTTTATCAGTCTAGGATTCACATTAGGTCTTTAATCCATGTTGATTTTGTTATGTATGTGATGTGAAATATGGGTCATGCTTCATTTTTCTGCAAATGGTCTTCTAATTTTATAAGCACAATTTATTGAAGAGACCATTTCTTCCCAATTTAATTTGTTTTGGACCTTTCTCAAACATCAGTTGACCCCGTATGTGAATTAATTTATTTCTGGGTTCCCAATTCTGTTCCACTGATCTATGTATCTTTCACTGTACCACTACTAGACTACTTTGACCACTTTATTTGTGTAGTCGTTTTCGAGAGCAGGAAATGAAAGGCCTCCAAATTTGTTTTTCTTATTAAATAATGATTTGTTTACATCAGGTGTCTTTCCTTTCTATATAAAGTTAGTGATAAGTGTTTCCATCTCTTTAAGGAATGATGTTGGAATCTGGATTGGAATTTCATTGTATCTATAGATTGCTTAGGGTAGTGTTGACATTTTCACAATGTTAATGCTTCCTATCCATAAGTATGGTACATTCTTCCATTTTTGTAAGGTCTTGGATTCTTGTAGTAGTATTTTATTGTTTTCTTTGTATAGGTCTTTTTCTCTGGTTAGATTAATTCCTAAGTATTTTATATTTTGGGCACCACCACTCATCTGTCAGTTTGTCATACTGTGGTGGCTTGTGACTTGCTGTGATTCTGGAAGCTATGTCATGGGTATTTTAAATACCAGAAGGGTCATCCACGGTGAAGAGGATTCAGATGAGTTTACAGATGAAGAAGAGTAGGAAGAAGGACAGACAAACTACTTACAAATATGTAGTCACTGAAAACCTTATGAATAGCAGAGAAACACTGTCAGTTATAGTGCCAGAAAATGAGCCCCTCAGGTTGGAAGGCACTCAAAATGCAACTGGGGAAGAACTGCCTCCTCAAACTAGAGTTGACTGTGATAACATGAATGGAGTAAAACCCATGGGAGTAAAGCCCTTGGAATCTTCATTTGCTGATGAGCACAACTCAAAATGAAGAGAAACAGCTGTACACATGCATTAGTAATCAGAACATGGAATGTATGAAGTATGAATCTAGTAAAATTGGAAATTGTGAAAAATGAAATAGAATGCATAAACATTGATATCTTAGGCATTAATGAGATAAAATGGATTGGTATTGGCCATTTTGACTTTGACAACTACATGGTTTACATGCCGGGAATGACAAATTGAAAAGGAATGGTGTTGTATTAATTGTCAAAAAGGAAACACCATGACCATTTATGAGGTACAATGCTGTCTGTGATAGGATAATATCCAGGCACCAACAGGGGAGCCCAGTTAATACCACTATGATTCAAATTTACATTCCAACCACTAAAGCCAGTGAGGATGAAATAGAAGAATTCTACCAGCTTCTTCAAGGATATCTGGTAATGTAGTGGTTACAGATCAGTCTGCGAAACTTATGGTCAGCAGTTCAAAACTACCAGCTGTTCCATGGGACAAAGATGAGTCTTTCTGCTCCTGTAAAAAACTGACTCCACAGCATATAACCAACAACAACAACTTCTTCATTCTGAAATTGATCAAACATGCATCAAGATATATTGATAATCACTGGTTATTGGATTGTAAAGATTGGAAACAAAGAGGAAGGATCAGTAATTGGAAAATAAGGCCTTGGAGATAGAAATGAAGCTGGAGATAGCATGATAGAATTCTACAAAACCAATGATTTGTTCATTTCAATGTCTTTTTTAAACAGCATAAGAGACAACTATACACATGGACCTCGCCAGATGGAATACACAGAAATCAAACTGACTACATCTGTGAAAAAAGAAGGTGAAAAACTCCATATAATCAATCAAAACAAGGCCAGGGGCAGATTGTGGATTAGACCATCAATTGATCATATGAAAATTCAAACTGAAGCTGAAGAAAATGAAAACAAGTCCATGAGAGCTAAATATTGAACTTGAATATACCCCACCTGAATTTAGAGATCATCTGAAGAACAGATTTGATACATTAAACACTAAGGATCGAAGACCAGAAGAGTTGTGGGATGACATCAAGAACATCATACAGGAAGAAAGCAAAAAGTCATTGACAAGACAAGAAATAAGGAAAAGGTCAAAATGGATGTCAGAAGAGACGCTGAAACTTGCTTTCCAGCATAGAGATGCTAAAGAAAATGGAAGGCATGAGGAGGTACAAGAGCTGGACAGAAAATTCCAAAGGTCAGATTGAGAAGTCAAACTCAAATATTACAACAAAATGTGCAAAGATCTAGAGTAAGAAAACCAAAAGAGAAGAACACAATTAGCATTTCTCAAGCTGGGAGAATTGAAGAAAAAAATTCAAGCCTCAACTTTTGTTACTGAAGGATTCTCTGGGAAAATTATTGAATGGTGCAGAAAGCATCAAAAGAAGATGGAAGGGCAGCTTGGGAAAAAGATGGCGGATCGGGTGGAAGTGTAGTAAGGAGCTCTGCAGGCAACAACACAGAATACAGGACCAAGAAGGCTCAGGGGATGGTCCCA
>NW_006408645.1:9437299-9438349 GCF_000296735.1 Chrysochloris asiatica
GGGATATATCCTTTGGGTGGTTGATGATGCATGGAGGGGATTGGAACCATGGCAGTGAGATGATATACGATGGAATAAATGTAAAACTAAAGTTCTCCCATGTAAACTATCATATAATTCACAATAAAACATTTTTAAAAAAACAACAAACTTTGTTGTTCTTGTTAGGTGCCATTAAGTAGGTACCGACTCATAGCCACCCTGTGCACAACAGAACAAAACATTGCCTCATCCTGGACCAAGCTCACTACTGTTACCATGCTTGAGCCCATTGATGCTGTCACTTTGCCAATCCATCTAGAACAAGGAAAAAACGGGCACAGATGACAGAACAAGAGAGGAGAAACCTCTGGGGGCTCCTGCCAGCCATGGAGCTTACGTGGTAGATGAGCAAGGGATGAGACAGTGGGTCTTGGCCTCAAAGGGAGTTTCTACAGAGCTAGGTGTTTTCTGTTCTATGCACCAATCCGGAAGTAGTTCTTGCAGACCCTAAAGAAGCTGGGATCAAGCTCTTTCCGACACAGAGAGCAGCTAGAGTCTGGAGCTCCTGCTACTCCAGAATTGGCCAGAACTGGTTTGAAGTTGGCCTCACCTGAATCTAGGTGCCTGGGTTGGTGCAGATAGCTTCCTGATCAGTTTGATGCCTCTCACAATTGTGTGACTCACCACTATACAATTGTGACCACCTGAGAGCACTGCTTCGCTGGGAGGTGTACAAGGGTCCAGGCTGGCCACACCTCTAGTCATGATGTGGGGTAAAAGAAAGAAAAAAATCATTCCTTTGCCTCCGCCTGTAAGCCGTATGCCTCCAAGTTCTTATTGGTCTCACCATGCCTGGCCAGCCAGCATCGAACACTTAGCTCTTTTTTTTTTTTTTTTTCCTGTTTGTTCAGCTTCTTCTCCTAGTGAGGGCTAATCCATGGCAATTTTGGAGCAGGGCTCACCTATTTTTAGGTGCCAGGGTTGGTGCAGATAGCGCCCAACTTACTTTGATAGGGTTCACAACTGCACAGCTCACCAAGGTGTGTCTCATACCTCTGGCCCTGACCT
>NW_006408645.1:9439494-9440495 GCF_000296735.1 Chrysochloris asiatica
ACAACAACAACTACAGTTCCTCAAAATTACATTGATCATGATTATCATATCATACACTTTACTTCACTGAGTAATCACAACCATTGCTTAGACCAAATACTAATACCCGCATGTCACAGATGAGGAAACAAAGTCTTAGTGAGTCATATTACATAAGAGACACATCGAATTGTAGGAGGTGAGCCAGAAACGGAATCTAGACCGAGCTAATTCCATTGTCTGTGCTCCTCTACTTACATATGCTGCCTTCTTGACTAAAATGATGAAAAATGGAGTACTGAATAAATCAAAAGAAAGGTTCCTGCTGGCAAGAAGTTATTAATCAGAATTTACACACATTAAAGGACTTAAACACTAACTTCTGGGAAAATTAAGGCACATTAGTCTATTCTCTACTGTGAAATTCACTTAAAACAGAAAAAGGATAAAATCAGAAAAGAAAACTGCATTATCAGTGTAACTAAGAAATACCTATAATCTCATAATACAAACTGAAAAAAAAATAGCTGCCAAGTACAATAAAATTTGCATGAAACTGAGGGCAGACACTGAGAACCTTTCAGAAGACTTACAAGGTGAGTTTTACAGTCCCAGAAGTTCCAACCACTGATATTTTCTTGGAACACTGAAATGAGAAAATGGGTAGAAAGCAAGATGAGTGGAAAATATTTTTATAAGTTTAATGCCTGAGAATAGCAAGAGGTATGGAACTGAAAGAGAAACCATTCATTCATATTGCTTTCTCTGAGTCACCTTTCTAACATAGAGAAATCACCAGGACTAAAACAGGGACCAAGGAAGAAAGATAAGAATTAAAAACAAACCAACAAAAAAGTACAGCCATAGATTCACCTGAATAAAAATAATGCAGATTCATCTGTTGTACATGTAATCAAGTTGGTACTGACTCATGATGACCCTATGAACAACAGAATACAGCATGGCCTGGTCGTGCACCAACCTCACAATCCTTGACACATTCTAGCCCACTACTGCATCCA
>NW_006408645.1:9442402-9443850 GCF_000296735.1 Chrysochloris asiatica
CATCTCTGCCTTCATCTCTGGTGTAGCTACTTCTCAGGATAGCATCCCACATTCCACTCCTGCTCTTCTCCCTTTATGGTCCTAGACTCCTCTGTTCCTGAAATGTAAGATTAACTACTCCCCTGCTTTTGTTACAAAACTTCTACCTTTACAGTTGTGACCATCACAATTAGTCATAATAACAATTACTCACTATTGAATCATAAGAATCTTATCCCCAGCTCCTTTCACCAGCCCCATCTAGACAAGATGAAAACTATTCAGTGGGGATTCTACCTTCTGCTTCCCACTCTGAAACTAAACTCCCTCTTGAAAACTTGTAAGCCAGTTGCTTCGTGCCTTTATAGCACCCCACCCCCATTTTAGGTAGCCAGTGTCTAAGTTGTCCATCCCTGTCAACCCTGTGTACCGACCGAGGGGATGGGAATGATCCTTGATGTGAAGGTTCCTTCCCTCTCAGATGTTATTTTGAGCTATATATAAGTATAGGTCAAGTTCATCAAATTGCAGCAATTTACACTTGTTTCCTTTATCAATTTTTTTTTAATCATCCTCTAGTCCAGTTCTGATCATCCAGACATCTAAGCTAAGTCAAATGGATAGTATCTTCAAGTTTGGGCATTTTTGTGCATGTCCTTTCACTTCATATCAGTTAGACGCTTCACTCTCAGCTCTAGCCCTCAATGGCTATATCCTTGTCCATGGGCCCAGGAGTCTCCAGGTCTCACCACATTTTAGACCTATGAGCCTTTCTTCTCTCCCTCATCTCCAGGTTGATGGGAGTCTATGGAAAGTGGTTAAACTCAGCCCATATCTTCATTGCTGTTTTTCCCCCTATTCCACTCACCAGTAGCTCAATGTGGTAACCAGCAAGGTTACATGCCTACTTGTGTATTCCCTTTGAGTTTCAGTATTGGAAAGGGGTTTTTCCTGAAGGGACTTGATTGTTTGCATTGACAGCTCCCCGGCAAACAACTTGCTTGTTCTGGTGGTAGCCAATTAGACTGCCATTTTTGTTTTGGATTTTTCCTAATGGTCTTTCTTTCAAGAAGTATCTTTGGTTCCTCTAGATGCTCCAGGCTGATATGCTTGTCTTCTCAAGTGAGAATGTCTCACCTCAGAAGGTTCAAGATGAGGATCAGGATTCCACTAAGGTCTTACACACTACAAAGGTTCCGCAAGAAGATTCTTTCATTGGGCAAGTTCTAGTACCCCTTTTAGGTATTCCAATCAGTTATAGGCTGAAAACAGGCTTACAAGCTTTCTATAATCATGTTTCCAGATATTCCTTTCTATCTCATTCAAGTGTCTGTTTTACAATAGTAGGTGTGGGAAATGAATAGTCATAAGACAGTCAAGCATCTTAACATGATTTCCCCTCTTTTACCCATTCAGGTTATAACTCAGTCCCTGTATCACAGAACCCTGTTGTTCCAAGGTTAAGCATA
>NW_006408645.1:9444925-9452163 GCF_000296735.1 Chrysochloris asiatica
ATCCCATAACTCTGTATAATACATTACATCTGTTCTTCAGATGATCTCTAAATTCAGATAGGATATGTTCTAGGTCATATTTGGCTCTTATAGGCTTGTTTTCACTTCCTTCAGCTTCAGTTTGAATTTGCATATGAGCATTTGATGGTCTGTTCCACAATCTGCCCCATGGCCTTGTTTAGATTTATGACATGGAGTTTTACGCCTATCTCTTTCCACAGATGTAGTCAATTTGGCATTACATTCATCATCAAAAAGAAAACATCAAGGTCTGTCTTGAAGTGCAGTGCTGTCTGTGATAGGATAATACCCATATGCTTTCAAGGAAGATGAGTTAATACCACTATTACTCAAATTTACACATCAACCACTAAACCAGTGAGGATGAAACTGAAGAATTCTATCAATTTCTTCAGTCAAGATGTATTGACTAGAATGTGCAATGGTTGGAAGGAAAGAGGAAGCATCTGTAGTTGTAAAATATTGCCTTGGTGATCAAAATGATGCAGGAGATTACATGATAGAATTTTGCAGGACCAATGACTTCTTCATTACAAATACCTTTTTAAAATAACTAAATGACGACTAAATACATGGTCCTCACTAGATGGACTACACAAATCAAATTGATTACATCTGTGGAAAGAGACCATGGAAAAGCTCCATAGAAGTAGCCAAAACTAGGCCAGGTACAGACTGTGGAACAAATTCACATGAGTAAGAGTAAATAAAAGTTAAATTGAGTTTCTGGATCTTCCAGCATAACAGATTTTGTACTTCAAATATCCTTTTCAATTATTACGACTAAAATAATGGATAAATTATGAAGACATATTGATGGTTGTTGTTGTTGTTATGTGCCATCGAGTTGGTTCCGACCCATAGCGACCCTGATTAGGGTTTCCAAGGCTGTAAATCTTTAGGGGAGCAGAAAGCCTCATCTTTCTCCTGCGGAGCAGCTGGTAGTTTCGAACTGCACACTGCACGATTTCTAGCAAACCTTGTAGACACTGTGCTTCTAATTGGGTAGCGATAATGACAAAATGATTATATTAAGTTCAAGACCTATAAAAGGGTGGAGCCATAGCCTATACGACAACCCTCTCAATAAAGGATTAATAATCTTGTCCTGGTGTGGCATTGTGGGTTAATGTGTGGGACTGCAAGTCAGTTTGAACCACAAGGTACGTGGTTCAAGTTCACCAACTGCTCCTTGGAAACCCTATACAGGGTCACTATGAGTCAGATCCAACTCAACAACACTTAACAATAACAACAACAACAATCTTGTCATACAGAAGGAGATAAGAAGGAAACTTGGCTATTTTAAACTTGATGCTCAGTGGACAAAAAATAAGAATCTCAGACTTTGTAAACACAAATTAATCCTCCTACAGTTTTATATTGCAAAAACTGTATTGCGTGTATAGTCTAAGAAACCCAAATAGAATTTAACTAAAAAAGGCCCAGACTTCCAGAATGGCTGTGTGAAGAGATTCATGGACCCCCTCACAGTGAGCCATAACTAATGAAAATTGTAAAATTAAACAACCATTTAAAATCTGTGAAAATGTTCTAAGGACATATGGCAAATGAATCAATAATTCCAGAAAACCTACTAAATATTAGTAAGAACACTGAAAGTCTGTGGCAGTTGAGCCGTGACCCATTGACTCCTCCCATGCTCCCCCCAGTTCAGCAGGACTGAAGCATCACTCTGTCTGAGTGTGGTCAAGAATATGAGACTTTTTTCCCTCCCACTTCTCAACAAGAGTACAGAATCTCTCTGAGAGAGGCAGACTTATAGTATTTCTCTTCCCATACCCAGCTTGTAGAGGCTAAATTTTAGACAAGTATGGCCAGGAGGTCAGCAACTCCTTCTCTGTGTATCCAACCCCAATATCCAACCCCAACTTGGAGACTGTCAGCATAACCCAACTGACAACATGTCAAGAATATTCTGGTCCCAATCATCCCATTCCAACTCACACAAAAGGTAAGGTTTCATGCTGGGAGAGGTAAACCACCACCAACAACAACAACAACAAAACAGACTATAGCCCAAACCTGTTACCCTGTTTATAAAATAGGTATGTCACTCCAAGAGACTTGGGTGACTGTCCCCAACACCAGCTTTAGAATACTGACTCAGAATTTTTTACCAGAAGGAGAAACAGAACAGAGAGCTCTGAAGTTCTCTCCAGAACTATTAATTCTATTAGAATAAAATATAGGGAATTTCAAGCCAAAAAATACTTTCAAAAACAATGCTAAATGAAAGAAGCCAGTTGCAAAGACTACATAATGCATGTGTCCATTTATATGAAATGCACCAGACCAATCAGTTGACATCAAGTCCATTCTGACTCAAGGAGACTTCATGTGTGTCATATTAGAACCCTGCTCCACAGGATTTCAAGAGCTGATGTTTTGGGGTGTTTTTTTTTTTTGTTGTTGTTGTTGTTAATAGATTGCCAGGTATAACTCCATGTGAGATATATTGTTGTTGCTATTAAGTGCCGTCAAGTCAGTTCCAACTCAGAGCAACCCTGTCTAGGCTGTCCAAGGAGCAGCTGGTGAGTTTGAGCCTCCAACCTTGTGGTTCACAATCCAATGGTGATCCTACAGCTCCACACTAGGGGTCCTCATGAGATGTATGTTGTTGCTAAGTGCCATCGAGTCAGTTCTGACTCACAGTGGCCTTATATAGGGTTTCCGAGGATTGGCTAGTGAATTTGAACCACCGACCCTGGAGTTCAAATCAACCTTGCGGTCCAGCGCATTATACCACAGCCACACCAGGATTCCATGAGATGAAAAGTAACTTACTTGGAAAAAAATGGAGAGTGACTGCAAATACATGAAAGGTTTCTTTTTTTAAGGAGATAAAAATGTTATACAATTGACTGTATTGATGGTTGCAGAACGCCATACAGTAATATGAATATACTAAAAACAACTGAATTGTATATGCAAATTGATGAATTGCATAATAGTTGAATTACATCTTAACAATGATGTTACATTAGAAAGTAATGAAATAAAGAACTCTCTAGTTGATTTTGCCAACTTGACAATATAGGAAGAAGCCAATTTAAGTGGATACTAAAATTAACATGAAAAAAAGTGATGGCATTTGTAAAGATAAACAAGATATTGAAACTTGCCTGCCAGATATCAAAACATATTATGAAGCTATTCCAATGAGGCCTGGTTACTAATCGGTCTGCTAACCTCAACGTCAGCAGTTTGAAACTACCAGTGGCTCTGCAGGAGAAAGATAAGGCGTTCTGCTCCCGTAAAGATTTACAGCCTTGGAAACCCTGTGTGGGGTCACTATGAGTCAGAACCGACTCCACGGTACTTAAAAACAAAAACAACAACAATGAGGCCAATGTAGCACTGGCCCAAGCATAGAAAAATAGGTCAACTGAAAAGAAGAGAAAGTCAGCAACAGATCCATGCATATGCAGAAAATAGATTTATGATAGAATTGACAGTGCTGATCAATAAAAAAATATTCAAGAATTTAACAAATGGTGCTGGGTAAATTGGTTATATGTATAGGGGAAAAATGGATCTGTTACTCATACAAGAATAAAATCATTTTCAAAAATATTTAAAGACCTAAATGTTGTTATTGTTGTTGTTAAGTGCCATCGAGTCGATTCCTACCCATAGCGACCCTGTATAGGGCTTCTGAGGAGCAGCTGGTAAGTTTGAACCACTGACCCTGCAGTTCAGATGGATTTGCAGTCTGGAGCATCATCCCGCAGTGCCACGCCAGAGAGTCAATTTTTTTTTTTTGACTCATAGTGACCCAAACTAAAAGAGTACAACTGCCTCATGAAGTTTCTAGGCTATGGTCTTTATGGAAGTAGCTTGCCAGGTCTTTTCCCCTCCAGAGTCGCTATGCAGCTCGAACCATTAATCTTTCAGTAAGTAGCTGAGCTCTTAACCACTGAACCACCAAGGTTCTTTAAAACAACAAATGACAAGGCTAAAATATTTCAAAGACAATATAAAAGAATATACTTATACATTTAGGGTAGAACTTCTTAAACAAAACACAGAAAATATGACTGATACATTTGACTATATGAAGTTAGAAATGTTTATGCATTAAAATAATCATATAAGAATGAAAAGATGAGATGGCCAGTTACAAACTGGGACAAGACATTTGCACCAAAGAACTAGTATTTTTCTCTTACAATAGTAAAAAATAGGCAACCTATCCAATAGAAAAATGGCCAAAGAATAAGTGCAGGCATTGCACAGAAGAAAAAAAAACAACAGCTTAGGTACATGAATGCATCACTAAACTCAAAACTTATCAGGAAAATTCAAATTGAAATTCATCAAATTTCATAGCACCCAGAGTGGGAAAATTTTTACTTCTGCCAATACCAAGTTTGACGGTGAAATGGAGCACTGGGAGCTCTCACTCACTGCTGGTGAGAAAACAATTTGGAACAATTATGTTTAGAAAACTGTTTAGCATTATCTAGCAAAGTCCTGGTGTGCCACTGTGGGTTAATGTGCCAGACTGCAAAGGCGTTTGAACTACAAGGCCAGTGGTTCAAGCTCACCAGCTTCTCCTGGGAAACCCTATACAGGATCACTATGGGTTGGAACCAACTCGATGGCACTTAACAACAGCGACAGTAAAGTTGAAAGTCAGTATACTCTATGACTCAAGAATTTGCTTCCTAAGTATATACACAGAGAACCTCTAGCAAGATATTTTTTGGTATATGGATACGAGCAAAAATGTTCATGGAAGTATTATTTACAGTAATAAAAAGAGAAAACACTCTAAAAGTCCATTAATAGTTGTTGTTAAGTGCCTCGAGTCGATTACAACCCATAGAGACCCTGTATAGGGTTTCCGAGGCTGTAAATCTTTACGAGAGCTGAAAGCCTCATCTTTCTCCTGAGGAACAGCTGGTAGTTTCGAACTGATTCGTAACCACTACGCTACCGGAATGAACAAATAAAAGGTGTTTATTCATGCAACATAATTCTAAAATTAATAAAATTATAGTTACGAGTATCAATGTGGGGATATCTTAATATAATAGTGTTGAGTGAAAGAAGCAAGTCATCAAAATGGTTAGCTAACCAAAAGAAGGAGTTCTAGGGTGGCACTGTGGTTTAATGCACTAGACTGTAAAGTTGGTTTGAACTGCCAGGTCGGCGGTTCAAGCTCACCAGCTGCTCCACAGAAACTCTACACAGGATCGTTATGAGTCAGAACCGACTCGAAGGCACTTAACAACAACTAGTAAAAGAAGGGAAGTTCAAATCCATCTAAAAATGCCTGGAATCTGGCAATCTACTTCCCCAATCCAAATAGAAAAAGAGTCATTGAAAAGCCTATGAGCATAGTCCTACTCTGATACACATGGGGTCCCCCTAAGTTACAATCAACTTGACCACAACTGATTTTAATGAGAGAAGTTTGGAGACTCCACACTGAAATGGTGTGCTACATAATCTCACTTATCTAACCTTATTCTGCACTTTAAATGAGAAAATCAAAGACTCCAACAGAATCACTTCCTTTGTAGGATGAATAATAATTACAAATGAAACTTCTGCATAAATACTCATAATCCTCTCCCGCACCCTCAAATAGGAAAAACACTTTAAGAGCAAAAGGCAAATGAAAAATACTATTCACAAGATGAATTATTCTAGAAAACAAATGGGAAAAGAATTTAGACACACTGCTTTTTATTTTTAAATAAGAGAACATAGAGTCCTTGCTCTAAAAAAATGTGAAGAACAGCTATAAAATACAAAAGAAAACATAAGACAATAGAAACTGATCATGAGTCGGCTGTCTGATCTCTGGAAAGAAAAAGATAATTATGTAGTACTTGATATTCAAGCAGTCCCCAGATTACAAATAAATTCCATTCCTAAATCTGTCTTTTCAGTCAGATTTCTTTGTAAATCAGAATACTTAGGTATGTTCATATTTAACATCAGTTATAAGTATTTGTCTTAGTTATAGTATATAGTGTACCTTTCAATACTTAAAAAAAAAATCAAAATAATACTTCTGGATGCACAAAAACATCTTAAGCATAATAATATATTAATAATAATGTTTTGATGCATGTTACAAAGTTGTACCCATTTGTTATTACCTCAAATTTCAAATAACATTAACCTTACAGGAACTGGTTCATAACTACAGTTGTCTGTAAATCAGATGTTTGTAACCTGTGGATAGCCTATCATGAAAAGTTTAGGGTAAGTGTTTGACACCACCAACTGCTCCAGAGGAGAGAGATGAACTGTTTGCTCCCATAAAGATTACAGTCTCAGAAAGCCTATATATAGGGTTGCTATGAGTCAGAATTGACTGGGTAGCAGTGAGTTTGGTTTTTGGTTTGGTTTCTTATAATGTCCATCTGTGCACTAGTAGAAGTCTTGGTGTGGTGCTGTGGGTTAATGCACTGGACTACAAGGCCAGTTTGAATGGCAAGGTTGGAAGTTCAAACTCACCAGAAGCTCCTTGGAGACCCTATGAAGGGTCATTATGAGTTAGAACCGATTTGACAGCACTTAACAACAAGGACAACACATGCATTAGTGAGCTCTTGACTCATCTGAGAACACCAATCATTGGGGGCCATTATTATTCAATCCAGGTTCATAGTTCTCTTGGGTTTGGAAGGAACTATTTGCATTTCAAAGGAAAGAATTAACTACATATCCTCAATTATTTTTTTAACCACTCAGTCATAATTTTAATAACCATTGGACAGCTGTAAACTCCAGGATGTGCTCCTGGCAAATAACTGAACACAAATACCTATTCCACCAAGTCAGTGTAAAGCTATGACCCTGCACACTCTACCGAAGTGGAAATGGGATCAAAACCTCTCATGAAACCGAGAACCACAGTTTACACCCCAACCCTTCTAGGAGAGAAATAACCAATAAACTCCTAACCTAACTTAATTCTACCTTGCTCCTGACCTCCAAGGTTTTATGTCATTTTTTCCCAACTATGGTATGTACCAACCACAATTCATATATGGCAGTGGGTTGTCCCACTACCATATATGAAGGAAAAGGTCAAAATGGATGTCAGAGGAAACTCTGAAACTTGCTCTCCAGCATAGAGAAGCTAAAGCAAATGGAAGAATTGAAGAGGTCCAAGAACTGAACAGAAAATTTCAAAGATCAGCTCAAGAAGATAAAGCCAAATACTGTAATAA
>NW_006408645.1:9453820-9455434 GCF_000296735.1 Chrysochloris asiatica
GGTAGTGAGGTTGGCCCAGGATCAGACATTGTTTCATTCTGCTATGCATGGGGTTGCTATGAGTCGGTTCCAATTCGATGGCACCTGACAACAACAACAAGTGGGTTGTCTATTACTCTTATGTGTGTGAATGTTTCATCATGAGATTTAAAGTAAATGCTCCATAAAGATAGATATCATCTTACTGTTTATTCATATCACCTAGCAGTCACCTTGTACATAGGAAGTATTAGACGCATAACTATAAAGGAACCATAATGGGGAAAAACAGAACACGAATGATGTCATATTTTTCTTGGCTATTCTGAAAGGTACTTTAAGTATGTTTTCAAATGGTACTATTAAATTTATTTGGGTTCTTCAAATTATTGCCACACTTAGTGAAAATGATATACAAAGCCACAGTTTCTCTCCCAGGAAATATTTCTCTCACTGTTTTTTGTTTGTTTGTTTTGTTTTGTTTTGTTTTTTGCTGTTGTTGTTGTTTTTCTATTCAAAACTAACTAGTGTTATAAAAACATATACACAAGGAGGCTTCAAAAAGTCCATGGAAAACAGAATTAAAATAAAATGGACTTTTTCCATGAAGTTTTTGAAGTCTATGAATACATGTATATAACCCTCACTAAGATGGATTGGAATAATGGCAGTAGCAATGGGCTCAAGGTTGGCAATGATTGTGAGGATTGTGCAGAACTAGGCAGTGTTTTGTTCTGCTGTGCATAAGGTCACTATGAGTTAGAATAAACTCTACAACAACTAACAGCAATACCATATACACATACACATGTTGTTTCTGAGGAGTGCCTGGTAAATTTGACCTGCTGACCTTGCAGTTCAAACTGATCTAGCAGTCCAGTGCTTATCCTACAGCACCACACTGGGACCCTATATATATACATAATACATATATATTGTGTGTATATATTATGTGGTGGTTTGCATGTTACTGCAATTCTGAAAGCTATGCCACCAGTATTTTAAATGCCAGCAGGATAATCCATGGTGGGCAGGTTTCAGCTGAGCTTCCAGACTAAGACAGACTAGGTAAAAGGACAGGCAAACTAATTCTGAATGTTTAGCACTGAAAACCTATGAATACCAGTGGAAACCTGTCAGAATCCACCAGAACAGTGAATATTGAGACATGATGAATAACACCAGTATACTGTCAGACGGTGAGCCCCTCGAGTTGGAAGGCACTCAAAAAATGACGGGAGAAGAGCTGCCTCCTTAAATCTCTAGTTGACTGAGGTGAAATGAAGGGAGTAAAACTATTAGGACCTTCATTTGTCAATGAGGTGCAACTCAAAATGAGGAGAAACAGCTATAAATTTCCATTAATATTAATCTAGGAAAACAGAAACTTTTCAACAAGATAACAGAATACATAATAACCAATATCCTAGGCATCAGTGAGCTGTAATGGACAAGAATTAGCCAGTTTGAGTCTAACAGTCATATGGTTTATCAATGCTAGGAATGACAAATTGAAGAGGGATGGCATTGCATTCATTATCAAAAAGAATATTTCAAGATCTACCTTGAAGTATAATGCTGTCTGTAATATGATAATATCCATACACCTACAAGGAAAACCAGTTACTATCAATA
>NW_006408645.1:9456685-9470312 GCF_000296735.1 Chrysochloris asiatica
AGGGAACTGTCATAAATTCAAGCTGGATTCAGATGAGGCCCTGGAATGAGGGATATCATTGTTGATGTCAGATGGATCTTGGCTGAAAGCAGAGAATTACAAAAAGATGTTTACCTGTGTTTTATTGACTATGCAAAGGCTTTTAACTGTGTGGATCATGACAAGCTATGAACAACATTGCAGAGAATGAGTATTCTGAAACACTTAATTGTGTTCTTAAGGAACATGTATATAGATCAAGAAGCATTTGTTCAAATAAAACAAGGAGATATTTATTGACTTAAAGTTAGGAAAGGTGTGTGCCCAGGTTGTATTCTTTCACCATACTTATTCAATCTCTATGCTGAGCAAACATTCAAGAAGCTGAATTATATGAGGAAGAACCTTGCATCAGGATTGAAGGAAGACTCATTAACAACCTGCAATATGCAGATTATACAACCTTGATTACTGAAAGTGAGGAGGACTTAAAATACTTACTGATAAGGAATAAAGACCACAGGCTTCAGTATACATTGCTCATCAATGTAAAGAAAACAAAAATCTCAGTTGAAAAAATAAAAGTGATAGCATGCTTTAGCATATAGACAAGATGATGAAAGTAAAACAATCATGGGTGAGGGCAGAATATTTAGTAGAACTGGGAGACCACAGAATGAAATTATTTATGGCCTTCAATGTATTATAAATTTCAAATTTCAGTCCAGCAAATTAAGTGACTGTATGTGGAAGACAAATATTTTCTGTCACTGTGATCTTAAGCCATGTTAATCAGGTGGTGGTGGTAGTGTGCTGTGGAGTCGGTTCTGACTCATAGCGACCCTGCATAGGGTTTCCGAGGCTGTAAATCTTTACAGGAGCAGAAAGCCTTGTCTTTCTTCTGCGGAACCACTGGTAGTTTCAAACTGCTGACCTTGAGGTTAGCACCCTGACTCGTAAGCACTATGCTACCAGAGCTCCTATGTTTATCAGGACTGTAGGATAATTATCCACTAATGCTCTTGGGTAGTCTAGATGGATAGTGTCTGAATGGTCAATCATTGCTAAAATAGTTACCTTTTATTTTGGTAAGCAGAAAATAAGTATAAATAAAGTATTTAATTAATTAACATAGATGAATAAAAGTTATTGTTACATGTGAGATGGAAAAATCTTTCAAGCAATTATGTAATCAGTAAAAAGCATAAAAACAGAATGTATAGATCATAGAAATATGTGTGTCCAAAGCTGCCCAGTCACTAATGTTAGGAAGAGTGCTGAAATTGTTATTAAAGAAGTAGTCTGAGTTTGCTCATATAATTGACAATATGGAAGAAATCCAGAGGTCACAACGACCATCTTTACTACCAAATAGAAAAAATAATAATAATCTGCTTGATAATAGAAGAAAAAAAAGAGAAATCTACAATTTAAATAGGATGCGAAATGTATTCCTAAAACACTGTTTGATTGTTTGAACATCTGGATCTAGACATATCATGAACATTTAAATTTCTCATCCTTTCTACTCACAATGATAAATTCCATTTCAGCTTCAGTTTGAGAAAGTTTTTGGCACTTGAAAATGAAAATCCTACTTAATGTTGATATTATATTTTAAAAATAAATAATAAAATGTGGTGGGTAAAGCTTCCCTTGATAAATACGTAAATGATAAATTGATTATAAAGCATACATTTATTAACCCATTGAAAAACCATTAAAATCCATTTGCAATTTAAAAAAAGAAAAGAAAAAGGAAACAAAAATCCTCACCATTGACCAATGAGTAACATCATTATAAATGGAGAAAAGACTGAAGTTGTCAAATATTTCCTTTTGCTTGGATCCACTATCTATATTTGTGGAAGCAGCAGTCAAGAAATCAAACAATGTATTGCATTAGGCACATCTACTGCACACAACCTCTTCAAAGTATTCAAAAACAAAGTTGTCACTTTGAGGACTAAGGTGAACTTGGCCCAAACCAAATATTTTCAATAGCTTCATATGCATGTAAAAATTGAACTGTGAATAAGGAAGAACTAGAAGGACTGATGCACTTGAGTTATGGTGTTGGAGAAGAATGTAAGAAGTGCCATGGACTTCTGGAAAAATTAACAAATTTGTGTTGGAAGAAATACAGCTAGTATGTTCCTTAGAAGCCAGGATGGCCAGACTTCGTCTCTCATATTTTAGACATATTTCAGGAGGAACCAGCCCCTGGAGAAGGAAATCGTGCTTGGTATAGTGGAGGGTCAGTGATAAAGAGGAAGACCCTCAATGACATGTATTGGCACAGTGGCAGCAGCTATGGGCTTAAGCTTAACAGTGATTGTGTGAATGGTGCAGGACTAGACAGTGTTTCGTTTTGTTGTGCATAAGGTTGCTGAGTTGGAATTGACTGGACAACACCTAACAAAAATCACATATTAGATAGGAATATTATGTTTTTGTTAATTGTTACCAAGTTAATTCCAACTCAAGATGGCCCCATATATATGCAGAGTAGAACTGCTCTATAAGGTTTCCAAAACCGAATCACATTTTAGAATCAGACTGGCAGGTCTGTTTTTCAAAGTACATTTGGGTGGGTTCAAACAACCAAACTGTCACCTAGTGGTGAAGCACTTAACTGTGCCATCCAGATCAGGCCTATTATATCGCATATTCCTAATTCTTATTTGCATAATCATTTTCCAAATTCATATCATATAAACTTTCTTTCCCTATAAACTAATCAATAGTAAATGATGTTCCTAATTTCATTTCCTTGTTTAATGTCAAGTAAAATTAAATTAGTTCTGTTGAGAGAGTTTTTATGTGCTTGCAGTTGGCACACAATGTGGCTGGCTACAAGAAGTTGATATCAGACCTTGGAATAATTGTACCATCTTAGATTTATGAGGTATGTAAAAAATATAGCTATTCGTGTCCCAGTTAATATATACACAAGTTTATTCCAAACAAAACTTGTTCAGATATGTCACTGCAGATAGCTGCATATAAGTTCTCTCAGTAATACAGTTGTATTAGTCTACTTAGGGTGCCTTCAAAAAATATAAATAAATAAAAAAGGTTCAATCAAACTAGTGGCTTCCTAGGGGATCTGCCAGGTAGGCTAGTTAAATTCAAGGCAGACAGGTCAGCTTAGAAGGTTATGGCAAGTGTTTATTAGGACTCCCAAGGGGTAATCTTGATAGAGTTCTCAAAGGATACAGGACAATCAGGGGGCTGATTTTGAACAAGTTTTATGAAAATTGAAAACTGTAGTGATGAGAAAAAGGCCATCTGAGGATTTTTTCTTTTCCCTCGTGAGAAGCACCTACTCATTCTTTAAGGGTAGCAAAGGTTGCCCTATTATATAACTCTTGGGAAACCTTACCCCTCCCACACTACAGCCTTAACCATGCAACTTCACTCAACAATATTTCAAAGGACCACAATTTGAGTTACTTTAGGATCCCCAAACTGCTGTTTTGATGTTCTAATAGAAGGACACAGAGTTCTTTGAAGAAGGTTAGAGTAATGAAAACACTGCTTTCAGAAGTGTATTGGCCTAGATGGAAGATATGTCAATAAACAGTAGCTTTACATTTTGATATTTTTGTTTAGCGAAGGTGTCTATGATTTTGTAGCAAAACTTTTTGAATCACCCTCACATATGTATAGAGCAAATTAGCAAAGGTCAGAGTCTCTAATGGATTTTGATTTTCCACGTTTGTAGCAAAAAGCAAGACTTTGTGGGGATCCTATTAAGGAAGTACTGTGTTTTTTTATAACACTAATTTAAACAACTGAATAAATCTAAAAAAAAAGGAGTGTGCTATATTTGGAGTCTAAGAAATGTGGCCTTAAGGAACAAGAATGCTATAGTAGTTATATCTGGCAAATGCAAATGTTCTGGTCACTAAAGGGACATCCTCTGCTGTGCAGCAAAAATAGCCTGACAGGCTTTTCTGTGACCAGGATAAATAACTCCCCATGATTATTCCTTCTGAATCTCCTCACTTACAAACCTTCTGGTTGCTATTATTTATAATGAAATTCTGTATGACCGTCATAATGGTGGGTGCCATTATTATGATCACAGGAAATGAAATTTCAGTATATAAATTAATAAATCAACACTCTACTCTAAGCCCTATTGTCAGGAGGGACCCGTTTCTGGAGAAGGATATCATGTTTGGTAAGGTGGAGGATCAGAGAAAAAGAAGAAGACCCCCAGAGAGATGGACTGGCAAAATGGCAGCATTGATGGACTCAAGCGTGGCAACAATTGTGAGGTTGGCCCAGGACCAGGCAGTGTTTCGTTCTGTTGTGCATAGGGTTGCTATGAGTCAGTACCGACTGGATGGCACCTAACAACAACTCTAAACATGAATAAATTCCCTGATCTTCGTCATATCTGGGGGCACTGACAAGGTAAGTTCTTGGGCTCAGAAAACCAAAAGTCAAAGCAGGGATTATCTATTACAGTTCTGACATTGCAAATCTTCCCTAAAAAATCAGTCAGCCTCCTCTTAATATTGTCAACTCATTATCTTTACTATCAACAATCTGTGTTTAAAAACACCTTGACAACTATCATTCTGCTCACTAAATTTACAAAAGTATCCTTTTTTCTCTAAGAAGCTAGAGAAGCAATAAGACGGACATTCACTAACTACCAACAGATATAAAGTTGAGACTTCTCATTTCTTGACTTTGTAGATAATAGATGCACCTCTTTAAATTTGGCTTTGAAACAGAAGTCTTCTAAATCAAATACATTAATCCTAGAGAAAGTTGATAGGGAGTGACTATGCTTAAGGATTAAACAGACATATTTTGAATTCTAGATCCACCATTAGCATTCACTAGCCATATAACATTAAACAAATTCTTAACTTCTTACTTACAATGACCATATCTGAAACAAAAATAATAATAACATCACAAGACTATTATTGGAATTCCAGGAGACAATATATATATTTAAGGATCTTAGACTTAATGGGTATTCAGACTTAGTCACTTCCTTTCAATGAAATCTTCTCTGGCTAACAGCTTTGGCATTCGGTAGCATTTGCAGAACTTGTAATATCTTAGAGAAAGGATGCATTGCAATTACTAAATTTGAACTGCTTTTTCTGAAATTGCAAATCATAAGTTTATAGACCTATGTTTAATATTAGTTATATCCTTATTATCAGCTGTAACTCTAAAATGCACAGGGTTTATTATTATTAATAATAATGAAAATTTTTTTTTCATATAATTCTTTAAGGGACATTTTTATCTCTTACACACTGTTATGGATTGAATTGTGTCCCTCCCAAAAGTGGGGCTGTAGGGTGGTATGCTGAACTGCAAGGTCAATTGGAGCTACAAGGTTGGTGGTTTCACCCACCAGCTGCTCTTCAGAAGCCTTATGCAGGGTCGCTATGTATTGGAAGTGATGCAACAGCACGTAATAACTATAGCAACAAAAATACATAGATCTTCTATTCCATGTACCTGTAACTATAATCCTATTTGCAAACAGAGGTTATCTTTCTCATGTTAATTAAGCATACCCGTCCTTGTAGGGTGGTCCTAAACCTAATTATTTCTGAGTTATGGAAAGAACTCTACAGACATGTTAAGTGCTGTTGAGTCGGTTCTGACTCACAGCAACCCTGAATAGGGCTTCCAAAGAGTGGCTAGTGGACCTGAACAGCTAACCCTGCAGTTCAAACCAACTGTGCAGTCTAGCTCATTAACCCACAGTGTCACACCAGAACTCCAGAATATACATGGACATACACAAAAAGGTAGCCAAAGAATGCTAAGGAACTCATGGAACTAACAACAAGGAAGAACCAATCCTCCCTTGATCCCAAGCCCGAATTTGAACTTCTAGTGTCTAGAACTCTGAGCAAATAAATTTTGGTTATTTAAAGTCAGTGAACCAGATTGCAAAGCCATTTGAATTGCAAGGTCGGTGGTTCAAGCTTACCAGCTGCTCCTCAGAAACCCTATACAGGGTCACTATGGGTCAGAATCAACTCAACAACACTTAACAACAACAACAAAGTCACTTGCATGTGGTATTTTTGTTACAACAGCTCTAGGTAACTAGTATATATAGGCCTGGTATATGTTTAGATATCAAATGCAGGACTGAACACAGAGCTAAACCTTTTTCTTTATAATAATAGTCATAATAAAATTGTTGCCATCAGGATAGGTTACCTGCTGGTGAACATATATAGTTAAGTCTAAGATTCAACAGCTTTTTGTAGTCAAGGAGAAAGCTAAAACATGCATGTCCAACTGACTTAGGAAATAAAGCATTTTAACACCCATCTATATTTATTACAATATTTCCCCTTCTGGTTGGCTCCACCTGAAACAGGTCCTTTATCCTTGATCCTGGATGGTCATTGCTAAGCTCTTGATTTATAACTCGTATCCTTAAATATAAAAGACTGTACAGTATAGCATGAATAATAACACTGATATGCAGATAAGCACAAGCCCAAGATCTGAGAAAAAATAGGCTGGGATGGAAAGAAATTTTATTCTGGGCAAGCAAGTACTTTTCTTACATTAATTTTAGATTTCATCAAGCCTTGTCTATCCCTGCTGCCAGCTATGTTATTGCTGAGTAAAGCACCAGGATTTGTGGGGAAAGCCATTAAACATTTTACAAGGTAATAGAAATGTTGACAGCCCAAAATATTCTTTAACCTATCTGAGAAGCACAAGTCAGACTGGAAGGTTTAATTTACCAGTGATTTGGCTAAATCAGTCTTGTTCTAGAATCGGGAAGAGATGTAAATGGAAATATTAATCACAAATGATGAATAACCTTAAAGAAAAAAATTGGCCCAGAGGTTTGACTCAGTTAAACTTTTCCTGACCCCCAATTCCATTGCCCAAAGCAGTCAAAAGCATTCTCCACAAAATCTGCAAACTTCAAAGTTCATTTCTTCCTATTCCTCTCTACCTCTAAATGCTTGGCTTTCTTTTATCCCAAAGCACCATTAGTCCTTTTACCAATGTTCAAAGAAAACCACCACTCAAATGAAGCATTGCATGACTTGAGAAGGCTGCCTTCACGATTTGGCAGGGGTAGAGTACTGATGTGGCGTTGTGGGTCAATGCGCCAGACTGCAAAGTTGGTTTGAGCTGCAAGGTTGGCAGATCAAGCTCACCAGCTGCTCCTTAGAAACCCTATATAGGGTCACTGTGAGTCATAACTGACTCAATGGCACTTAACAACAACAACAACAACATAGAGAGGGATGACATCACAGTACTCACATGCATCCAGAATCTCCCAGTTTTACTTCAGTGTCTCTGGAGCAACCAACAGAAATCTCTTCCTTTATTCACACAAAACACAGTCAGAGCCTACCCTGGCCTCTTTAAGGGGTGGAGGTGTCACAAGTGTTGTCCTAAACATTTATAAAAATGCTTTCCCTCTAAGACACTTTTTTCCTATATCAGGAGAATTCCAGAGAGTATCATTTTCTCCAACCCATTATACTGTGACATTCAAAATGGTATTCTTAGCTAGGGTTGGATCCCAGCACATGTTGGTACTCTATGTGCTAACCACTTTATGTTTGCCTGCTTCATTCCTCACAAAATAGATCTGGACCTTAAAAATGCAGTATGTATCACACAGAATAGGAAAGTGAGGTTCAAAGGTGTTTAATAACACTTCAGGTCTCAGAGATAATAAGTGACAGAACTAGGGTTTTATCTCAAGACTAACTGACGGCAAAAGCTACGATTAGCCCCCACCTTCCAAATGCCTCTACACTTACCTTCTTATTTAACACCCCCATTACACGAATTCAGAGCTAGTGCCCCCAGCTGCACAATACAGTGAGAAGCTTGAAAGGGAACAGGAAGTTCAAATCATAGCAAGAGAAAGAGCACCTCTTAGCCTGTTTTTCCCCTCTCTTTAGAGAAAACCCAAATCCAAACATTGCTTTTGTCCTGTGAAAAATTTTGTCCATTGAAAAATGTGAAGAAAAAGCCTATATTCCACTGATTTTGTAGTGAACTAAGGCAACAAAATAATTTTGAACCTTCTCTTTGGAAGTAAAAAACTAAAATAAAAATGAATAGGAACGTCACCCACATAGAAATCATTTTTAAATCTCCATTTTGTCTCCTTCATTTTTGGGTACTGTAGGATAAACATGGGATTTCACCTCAAGGTTTGTAACTTAAACCCATCAGAAATACTATACAGGGTCAGTATGAGTCAGAACCCTCCACTGGTACTTAACAACAATAAAACTAATGGGCAAAAGAGGCTATTTTCATTCCACATTTATGCAGACATTTCCCATTTGCAAAAAACAAAACCACAGAGGACATATTTACAAATGCACCAGAGAGAGAAGGAAAACTCCTTCAGCCTAACCCACTTCTCGTAGCATCTTGAAATACTTCCTTCTTCAAAGGAGTAAATGTTTGTTGCAACCTCGCAAAAAAGTTGGGAAGGCAAATGGCTTTCTCTTTTGGAAGTGTCTAATCTCAAGATTCTACAGTTACAGACTTTGGAATGTCCATGTAGATGTGTTTGTGTGTCCGCATTGAATTTCTCTGTGTGTGTATTGGGAGATTGGAGAGAAAGAGCTAGAGAAAAGGGGAAACATTATCTGTTAGAGAAAATAGGTTTCCTAGGAGTCCTGGTATGGCACTGTAGGATAAATGCTGGCCAACAAGGTCAGTTTGAACTGCAAGGTCGGCAGTTTAAACTCACCAGCTGTTCCTCAGAAATCTTGTACAGAGTTGCTGTGAATTGGAACCAAATCAACAGCATTTAACCACAGTGGCTGGAATGTGCAAAACACTTAAGAAATAGCAGCAAACAGCAACAAGCCTGATTCATTTAAACCCTGTCTCTAGAAGACTAAGCAACATGATTTATGCAATAAAAAATATGAAAATGTATAACTGACCATTAGCAAGGAAATTAGTCAATTACATACAATGATCCCTATGTATTCAGCATGCAACAATGTAAACAATATTCTATTTTTAAAAGTTATAGAGCAAAGCCTAATAAGTTAAAAGGGTCACTGTGGTTCCTATTTCCATTACACCCACCTTCCCATCCCTTCTCAACTTTGTCCTTAGGTAAATGTTATCCTTTTGATTTTGAATAATTGACCATTCCATGGTGAGCATACCTTTTTAGCATTATTGTCCCCTATATATATCTATCTACTGCTTGGCTGAAAATTAGGCGGTCAGGGGCCATAGTTTCAAGTTCCTCAAGTTTCTTTCTGTCCAGTAAGCCAAGTCTTTTTTACATAATTTGATCCCACTCAATCCAGAACCTCCTAATGTGATCCCTTTTAGAACAGTTGCTAGTGGTAGCTGGATAATCTCCAGTCTTTCTGGTCTCAGAGTCTTCGAGACTGATGTTCACATGTTCTATTAGTCCATTGGGCAAATTGATTCCAAGCAACTTCAATTCTCATCACTCTTCTTTCTTCTGCACATGGAGAGAACAACAGTTGCACCTTAAGTGGCCACTCATGAGCTTTTAAGATCCCAGATGCCATTTACCAAAGTAGGATGTAGAACATTGTGTTTGTGGATTATGCTATGTCTATTGACCATGGTGTCGCCTAAGACAGTGGTCCTGCGCCACCAGACCCAGAAACTCCTTGCCTTAAGATATTTGATAACACCTAAGAAGTTTTCATCATTTTGCCTGCTGTATGCTCCACAACATTTATTGTTGTGTTTGCAACAAAGGTAAAAACCCATGTACAAAGATCCTCTTTTAAATTCTTATATATTTGTGGGTATTCTCCCACTCTTCCTCCCATACCTGTTCAGCTTGTATCTGTTCCATGTATCTACCTGAAGAACACTGTTGTTCCATATATAACACTACTTGGTGTCTTGGTGTGGTGCTTTGGTTACTGTGCCAGACTGCAAAGCCATTTGAACTGCAAGGTCAGTGGTTCAAACTCACCAGCTGCTCCTCGGAAACCCTATTCAGGGTCGCTATGGGTTGGAACCAACTCAACAGCACTTAACAACAACAATAATCCTCTATCCCCATTTCCCCCTTGCATACGTCCCTGTGTCATCAACCATCATTCTTCTGCCAACCTCCCCCTTCTTGTATATTGTCCTTCCCGTCACCTGAGTTAACATGTGTCTAACCTCTAGCCAGTGAATTATTCTCCCTTCCCTTCCATTTCAGGTAACATAAAAAAAAAAAAAAATGTTTCTTTTAGCCTGAAAAGATACAATATTTGTCCTTTTGTAATTGGCTGATTTCACTCAGCATAATTTTCTCCAGGTTCATCCATGTTTATAATGTGTTTCACAGATTCTTTGTCATTCTTCACTATTGCATAGTATTTTATTGTGTGTACAACCAATGTTTGTTTGTCCATTCTTCCATTGGTGGGCATTTAGGCTGTCTCCATCTTTTTGATATTGTGAATAGTGTTGTGATGAACACAGGTGTGCATATATCTACATGTGTCCTGGCTGTTATTTTTAGAAGATATACACCGAGTAGAGGAATTGCTGGATCATATGGTATCTCTAATTCCAACTTTCTGAGGAAGGACCATACAGTTTTCCACACTGGTTGAACCATTTTATAGTCCCACCAGCAATGTAGGTGGTTCCCAGTCTCTCCAAACTCTTGAACCCTTGCCAGCATTTGTTGTTTTCTGTTTCATTTTTTAACTTTACTATTAATGCTGGGATGAGATGATATCTCATTGTTGTTTAGACTTGCATCTCTCTAATATCTAATGGAACTTAACAGCAACAATGTCTAATGAGCATGAGCATTTCTTCATATGTATGTTGGCTGCCTAACTGTTTTCTTTGGTGAATTGTTTATGTCCTTTGCCCATTTCTTAACTGGGTTTTTTGTTTCTTTTAGAGGTTTTGTGTTCTATAAATTTTAAATATCAGTCCTTTGTCAGATATGCCATTCCAAAAAAAAAAAATATATTTTCCCAGTCTGTAGGTTTTCTATTAACTCTTTTTGGCAAAGCCTTTTGATGTACATAAGTGTCTATTTTTCAGGATGTCCCAGTCGTCTATTTTGCCATCTACTGTTTGTGTGCTTTTAGTTATGTTTCACAGTATATTTATGCCATGTATTAGAGTCCTTAACTTTATTCCTATTTTTTATTGATGATCTTTTTAGTTCTACATTTTACTTTGATCTTTAATCCATGTTGAGTTAATTTTTTTATATGGTGTGAGATATGGGTATTGTTTCATCCTTCTGAAAATGGACTCCCAGTTTTGCCAGCAGCTTTGGTGAAAAACACTATCTATTCCCCATTTAATGTGATTTGGCCCTTTGTGAAAGATCAGCTAAGTGCATGTGGATGGATTTACTTCTAGGTTCTCAATTCTGTTCCACTGATCTATGGACCATTCATTATACCAGTGATAGGCTATTTTGACCACTGTGGCTGTGTAGTGGATTTTGAGGTCAGGATGTGAAAAGCCTCCAACAACATTGTTCTTCTTCTTAAGCAATGCTATGCTTATCCAAGTTCTCTTTCCTTTCCATATAAAGTTAGTGATGTTTTTCCATTTCTTAAGAATGATATTGGAATCTGGATTGGGATTGAATTATATCTACAGATTGCTTTGCTTGTTGTTGTTGTTGTTGTCAGGTGCCATCGAGTCGGAACTGACTCATAGTGACCCCATGCACAGCAGAACGAAACAATGTCTGATTCTGGGCCTACCTCACTACTGCCGCCACACTTGACGCCATCAATGATGCCACCTGGCTGATCCATCTCGTTGGGGATCTTCCTCTTTTTCTCTGACCCTCCATCTTGCCCAGCATGACATCCTTCTCCAGCGACTGTTCCCTCCTGACAATATGTCCAAAATATGAGAGATGATGTTTAGCCATCTTGGCCTCCAAGGAGCACTCTGACTGCACTTCTTCCAAAACAGATCTATTGGTTATTTTGGCAGTCCATGGCACTTTTAGTATTCACCTCCAACACCACAATTCAAAGGCATCAATTCTTCTATGATCTTCCTTATTCACCGTCCAGCTTTCACATCCATATGAGGTTATTGAAAATACCATGGCTTGGGTCAGGTGCACCTTAGTCCTCAAGGTGACATCTTTGCTCTTCAACACTTTAAAAAGTTCCTGTGCAGCAGATTTGCCCAATGCAATACATTTCTGATCTCTTGACTGCTGCTTCCGCAAATGTTGACAGTTGATCCAAGAAGAATGAAGTCCTTGACAACTTCAGTCTTTTCTCCATTGATACGAATGTTGTTTATTGGTCCATTGGTGAGGATTTATGTTTTCTTGAAATTGAGATGCAATCCATACCAAAGGCTGTGTTCCTTGATCTTCATCAGTAAATGTTTCAAGTCCTCTTCACTTTCAGCAAGCAAGGTTGTATCATCTGCATATCGCAGGCTGTAAATGAGTATTCCTCTAATCCTGATGTCACATTTTTCTTCATAGAACCCAGTTTCTCGTATTATTTGCTAAGCATTATTTACTTAGTGTTAACATTTTCACAATGTTAAGCCTTCACATCTATGAGCATGGTAAATACTTTCACTTTTTTCTGTCTCTTTTGGTATCTTTCACTCAAGTTTTTTAGTTTTATTTGAATAGGTCTTTTGTTTCTCTAGTTAGATTTATTCCAAAGTATTTATTCTTTTCCACTACTCATCTGTCACTTTGTTGTATGGTGGTGGCTTGTATGTTGCTGTGATGCTGAAAGATACAACACTGTTATTTCAAATAGTGGACATGTTTTAGCTGAGTTTTCAGATTAAGAAAAACTAGTAAAACTGAGAGACAGACTACTTTTGAATGTTTAACCACTGAAAATCTTATTAATAGGTTTTATAATATCATCAGAATATTGAATACTGAAACAGTACCAGAAGATGAGCCCCTCAGGTTGGAAGGCACTCAATTATGAAGGGGAAGAACTGCCTCCTCCATATAAAGTTGACCAAGATGACAAGAATGGAGTAATGCTTTAGGGACATTAATTTGTTGATGGGGCACAATTTAAAATGAAGAAAAACACCTGTAAATATCCATTAATTATTGGAACATGAACTGCATGAAGTATGAATTTAGAGATTAGTGCAAGCACACATTTGAGGGAGGCAGCAAGATTTCAGACTAGGCAGAAAGAATGCACAATTTCTCTACAACAAACATAAGAATAATCAAATGAAACAGAATAGATGATAGTCCTGGACCTCTGAACTTCAGATGAAGGGATACAGAAGTGGACTGAATGATTACTAGGAGAGAGAACAAAGGAGACAGAGATTGGTGATAAAAGCCAGTGTCCAGATGGGTGCAGCCATCTTGAGTTTTTTGAGTGACTTCAGAGACAAGAAAGATATCAACTTTACAGAAATATACCTGTGGCTCACAGAGACAAAGTGCAATTCTGGGGGAGACAGAGCTTCATGGTGGCTAGGGTACAGGTGCAATGAAGAGTTCCATCAGCAATACCACAGAATACCAGGTGAAGTGGGTTTAGGGGAGAGCGCCAAAACTCTGAACCACATATATAGGAATATTTTTAAAGTTTCAAGACTTAGAGTTAGTAGCACTTGTAGCAGAAGTAAGAAATCTCATACTTTAGAACCTACCAGG
>NW_006408645.1:9472022-9472655 GCF_000296735.1 Chrysochloris asiatica
AGCAGAAACCATGCAGATAAGAAGGCAATGGGGAGACATATATAAAACTCTGAAAGTAAAAAAAACTGCCAACCAAGAATCCTTTATCCAGCAGAGCTATCAATCATATATGATAGTGGAATCAAACCTATCCAGGATAAACAGAAGGTAAGGGATTTTGCCAAAGCCAACCCTGTGCTATGAAGTATCCTAAAAGGAGTTCTGTGGACTGAGTACTAACAAGAGCAGACAACAACCAGAGACTGACATACGTGGCAGCACCTCCCAGAACTAAATGGACAGATGAAAGAGTCAAGAACAGAACAAAGCTATAAGAACAAACTCAGAGAATCTGGGAGGTCAGTCTATGATCAAAACAATTACAATGTGAAAGAAGATAAACACATAAGAACTCAGATCCAGATGGTGAGAAGGTCAGGTAGATTACAGGATAACATAGACAGCACTAAATGGAGGGAGAAGTTAATGGAATATAAGTTAACCTCAAAGAAAACCAACACTTCACAACTATCAAGAAAATGAAAATCCAAGAAGAACATGGAAACATTAAACTATGAAGAAACTCACAAGAAAGAACACAAAAACCATGAACTCAGCACAGGAAGACATGCAGAACGAAAAAAAGCACACACA